>NC_139237.1:4933330-5057768 GCF_977018435.1 Lepisma saccharinum
CTACAACAATCTGCTTCATAACATAAAAACTGCTAAGTTCCCTACTGCAACTTGACCGAAAATAGGAAACCTACACGAGAACATCAACACAAGAAGGAAAGATACTTACTTCCGTTACAGCAGGCACTCAATATCACAAAAGACCATGCAAAATATTCTACAACAATCTGCTTCATAACATAAAAAACTGCTAAGTTCCCAAAAAGTATCCAATCAATGAAAGAAAACTGGTTGAAAAGGGAGAACTCTCTACAGTCTCACAGAATTATAGGAAAATAACAGCAAAACTTGGAAGCCTACACACTCAATAATGCTCAATATGCATACACTTCACATGCAATCCCCTGCAAAAGGCACATAGCAGCCTCTCATCTGAACTTGGACACCAAAAACACCACTTTGGGATTACTAATACTCATAAATACTACATTGCCTGCCCTTGTTTGAATAGCGTGGATGCAAACTTCATAGCAAAATATTGAAAAACGTCAGATGTATGTTCGTATAAGTGTGTAAATATGTGTGTGTGTGTGTGTGTGTGTGTGACGTGCGTGTGTATAAAAGAGAATATATGTGCATTTACCAGAGTGTGGTCTTACATAATTGATAAAAACAGCAATATAGAACCTGATAGAATAGGAAATAGTAAAAAATAAGGTTTTTAACATGCCAAAGTAATTAGTTTAGTTTGTTAATTATAAGAAACATAAGTTAATTACAAGAAATATAAATGAAATGCGCTAAATAAGTACAATTGTTTGGTTTGAAGGTAGTGAATATATCGAATTTGTGCAAAAGTTTGCATTATAACCAGTGAATTAAACAACGTTTGCATTAGAATATCACAAAATAGCATACTTATTAGATTAATAACAAACTTTCTGATGCAGTAAAATATTGACTAGGGCTGAATGATTCAATTACTGTAAAATATTAGTCTCAGATTGAAGTAAATAAAGTGTAAACAATACCCTTTGTTTGTAAAATAGGATTGTTAATTCCTTTGATAGCAGAAATATAAAGTTGTACACATTAATTTGAGAGTTTTAGCAATATTTGTCCTGAAATGGATATAAATGTAACTTGTTAAGCGTGCCAAATACGAAATATTTAAAAAACAGTACAGTATAACCTCAATTTTGAAAGCTAACAGTACTCTAGTGTTTCTACATAGGCGTCTGTAGTGGTAAAATACATCCAGTCCTTAAGATTTTTGGCCATCCATTCATCCTCAGCGTCACGATTAGTCCCAAAAGCAAAAAAAGCGAAATCTTGTGGTTGTTATAATTTCTACTTTTCATGCAATCACATACACTATAGTACTAAGTTTAGTGAATTTTGGCGTCTTCCTGATTGGACTGTTAAAGTTAGTAATCAATAAAAATATGCGTACATAGAAAAAATCCTGAAATAGTTGGATTCTCAAAAGTATGTACAATCAGTGTTCTTGCTACATTTAGCACCTAATAAAATATAAATTGAAGTCTAGTTAGTGTTGGGCTGTAAAATGTTTTGGTACATGTAGTTACTTGAAATAGCAAATATTGGCTGTGTAACTGGTAAAGCCCTCAAAAAAATCAACTTCGTTTCCTCGTAGTACTCCCTGAAAATGCTTCTTGCACGCTAATAAGGCTCTGGCGTGTGTTCCTATGCCTCCTACTAGCCTCTGTAAAATTCATATTGACCAGTGCTTAACCATTCAACATGCTGTAGAGCCTAAGCTTTAAGCTTCAGTCAGTGGAAATTTAGTTCTCAGGGACATATAGTGATTGTAGAATAAAAAAAGAAGCCTCAAATAATACAGCATAACAGATACAAATAACCCCTGGTGTTAATCAAACACTCAAAAAGTCAAGTAGTACTTGAAACGTACCCCGAATAAAAGACTATAAGGGTAAATAACATGGTAAGAAAAGTTTGGCAGGTGGACTTAAGACCCACGTAGTCATCTGCTAACATCGTCTTGTCCTGTGATTTGTCATTATATTGTTAAGTAGTTATATTTAAGGGATGAAAGAAACAATATTAATAAACATTCTGTTATAGTACTCTTGGTAAAGGGGTTTCAGTGCTTAGAGAGATAATAATTTTAGTTACAGTAAAAGTTTGGCCTCTTATAAGTGCAAAAAGTACAAATATTAAACATTTCATACAGTTTATCTAGAAAGCAAAAGCAAAAATACAATAACTGCGCAACATACTTAAAAAATAAGCAAGCCATGATATTCTACTGCCCCATAATAAGACTAAAATATACTCGAAAATACTCTGACATAAGGTTGACGGCTATCTGAGATCGAAATTTTCAAGCTTTCTCTCATGCATAAAGTGGCTCTAGGAATCACTAAGCCTCAATAAAAATGGAAACATGCAGTAAAAGCACTTGGAGAGTTGTGGTGATCACATCATATGAAAAACATGCAAGAACAAGAATATATGGAACCCTACTCATATATTTAGGAAACTTTACCTACCCTAACAGTAAAAAAATACCGAGGAAACTCTAAAATAAACAAACTTTCCTACGAAGCAAACCAAAAATAGCGTAGTGGAAGTCAATAAACCCTAACAACAACAACAAGATTCAACAACTACATCAAAACAAAAACAACAACAATAATAATAATAATACTAATAATAATAATAATAATAATAATAATACACTTTGTGGGTACAGTTTTACTTAAAAGTACTTCTTCCTTAGTGATTAGAGAAATTTTTTAAATAAAGAACAAAACTCAAAGTTAAGAATTAAAAATATAAGATACAAAAGGCAATAAATAGAAAAAATAATAAAAGAAGTTGAAAAAATTATCTTTGCAAGTCAAAATTGCAATAAACACTTCTGCAAGAATAGATGAAATTGTGATATTAGAGTAAAAAATGGAAATAAACTTTTAAAATAGCAAGTTAAAAGTTGAAAAATGTCTTTGTGAGTCCAAAATTTAATAAAAAATGTTGCCTGAATAGAAGAAATTGTGATATTAGAGTAAAAAATGGAAATAAACTTTTAAAATAACAAGTTAAAAGTTGAAAAATGTCTTTGTGAGTCCAAAATTTAATAAAAAATGTTGCCTGAATAGAAGAAATTGTGATATTAGAGTAAAAAATAAACCTAAATTTCAGCTAAAGTTGAAGAAACACAGTTTGTGTGTCTAAATTCCCATGCGAACTCTTGCTTGAATCGTTCAAATAGCGTTTTCTGAGTAAAAATACACAAATAATGCGAAATATTGTCTCTAACAGTAAAAACATCTGGTCAATTTTACATGAATCCTGATGTTTATAAGGCAATAATCAAATGGACTGTGGTTCGCAACCCCGAAATAAAGGCAAATAGTGGATCGCATCCACTTTAACTTGTAGATACTGGATCTGATGTTCCTAGTTCAGCCAAATTCGTTACGCCTTAGGTTAAATAGTCTTTGCAATGTTACGAAAGGCGGCAGAAATACCGCGTAGATTACTTCCACCAAAAAAATTGGAACCTCAAAGAAAATCAATACTCGTGTGTAAAAATTTGGCGACACTTGACTTCCATTCAACTTCGGAAGAAGACCAAGCGATGGGGGCCGTAACAATAGAGAACCTTTTTTCTCCTCACGTGTCCATGAACGCGCGCGGTTTGGGGGTGCCGATGAATGCAACCACATAACAGGTTCTTCCGTAACAGGTTAATATTAATAACATGGATTCTGCTCGCATACTTCGTTTTCATATAGGATACATCGTTCAATTTCTTCGCCTTTAAAGCGAACATGTGTTATAATACCTTCTACCTCCGATCGAACGCGTCGGCACCAGTTGAATACGGGTAAATCCGGATCCTTAATTATACCAAATATAACTCACCACCGACGCCAAAATGGCCGAAAATGTGTTTTGTACATTAATGGAAAAACCATTAATTCCAAGTTCCCACGTGTGCATAAAGCACCCCTGACTCATATCCGGCAGAAACGCATATATAATATACAACAATAGTGTTAGAATAGTCCGAAAACGAACTCCACAATAGTGTCTTTTGTACCTTAATGGAAAAACCATTAATTCCAAACTCCAACGTCTGTATAAATCATCTGTGACTCATATCCGGCAGAAACGCATATATAATATACAACAAAAGGTTAGCTTAGGTCAAAAACGGAATACATAATAGTATCTTTTGTGCACTAATGGAAAACCATTAATTTCAAACTCACACGTGTGCATGAGTCATCGATGACTCATCTCCTCCTCCACCCCCGACACGTGTCGCCACGTGGCGCTAGATTAATTAACAATAGCGTCACCCCTCAAAATGAATAAAAAAGCCATTAATGTCAATTAAAGGGTCTATTGTTTGGTCAGAACTGATTCCAAATCTACTGGCATCCTTTCAATGATGTGTTATTAAATCTTTTAGAGCTGCATGATTCAGGAATAACCAATGATAAATCAGCTACACTTTGGGTACAACTATTTAGTAAATATCATCATGAATGTAGTCAAGTACTTATAGCAAGAACATTGCCAGTATACTCGTTAGAATTTCCCACACAACCAATTCAAAATATATATTTCCCGAAATATAATCATTCAGCTGAGTTTAGAGAATCTTGGGAAGACTTTTATCATATATATACAGATGGGTCTAAAACTGAAAGTGGAGTAGGAGCAGCTCTTTATGATACTGAAAGAAATATATCAAAAATGTTTAGGTTACCAGTGGAGGCATCCATATTTACAGCAGAAATATATGCGGTATATCAAGCTTTGATTTATATTGGTACAGTTCCTGAACAGAAATTTCTATTACTAGTTGATTCACAAAGTGTTTTACAAGCAATACAATCTAATTATAAAAATTTATTTAAAATATCACCATATGTCATCAATTGTATTCGTGCAACTAATAGCTTAATTAGCAATGGAAAGGTAGTTCATTATGTGTGGGTAAAATCACACATTAATATTTACGGAAATGAACAAGCAGACAGATATGCAAAACAAGCTGCTCAGATGAATGAAACAATCCAGTTACCATTGCATTACACAGATCTTCTGCCGAGGGTTAGGAAGAAAATTTTTGAAGAATGGAACTTATGGTGTAATAATGCATTAGAAAGCGTTGGTGAAAGTTATCGTCCTTATGTTGATTACACTAGAAAAAAACCTTGGTTTTATAATTGTAAAGGTTCAAGAAATGCAATTGTTTTAATAAATAGACTAAGAAGTGGTCACGCGAGAACATATCATCATTTATTTAAAATACACATTTTAAAATCTCCGAATTGTGATTGTGGTGATTTAAGGGGTGATGCTCATCATATTATTTTGGAATGTCCAATTCACTCAGAGAGAAGAAAGACTTTATACAAAACATTGTCAAAAATTAATGTTCCTTTCCCTATTAATATGACTTCAATGTTGTATGCTCCAGATATTAGAATTGGATATGTTATACTTGCTTTTTTGAGAAAAGCTGATATAAAATTATAATATACTTCTGTTACTGACTGACTTAATGTAGTTACATAAAATTGTATTTAAGAGCGTTTATGAACTTTGTGTGTAAAAAATTTATATTAAAAATGTATATTATGTACTTATAATGTATGCTGGGCATAAACAGCCATCTGTAAAGCTGTAAGTCCAATAAATATTTGTTGAGTTGAGTTGATCTATACTTTTTAATTAACAAATATTTGTTAACTCAGAAAGATGTATCAGAACCTTTAAGATAATTTTTGTCAAAACTTACTTACGTACAAACTACACATTTTGTTGCAACCCGCAGTTGTTGGAACGAAAAGCTTTCCTAAGCACAACGCATAGTTTTTAGAAGAGTAACACGTTTGTTACAATACACAAATGTCGTCAAAAGGGAGATATGTATGTTACGACTACAGCGCCTTGAATAACGTAGTGTGGAAAACGACCCAAGAAACTGGTTCCCCGAGACGATGACAAGTAGATGGCAGTGCGATCTACCCCGGTGCTAATTTTGTTATGAAAGTAATGCGGCTTAGTTATTTTTTGGAATATATTGTGTAGATTTGTTTCTCTAGAAAGGCGGTAAGTGAATTGATGCAAACAGTTATATTTGTGGAGTGATTTGCAGTCACGAAATGGCATTAATTTACACAGAAAAGTAACATAAATACGTTTTATGTGCAACGCAACACGAGCATCAACATATCGCATGTGAGGCTGGACGTCAAACGTTGGATTGTGTACACAAGTTTATTTTAGTATACTAATAAAATTGAAATAGTGTCATGAAGGAGAAAAAATACAATAATATCAGCACAATTTTCAAATACTAGCCTTCCCCAAAATTCTGTGGGTACCGTGAGGTTTTCTTTAAGCGAGGTAATGGACAGACTTTCATTAAATGTCAAACTGTTCCTTGGCTTTTTTGCATATATAATATACAACAAAAGGTTAGCTTAGGTCAAAAACGGAATACATAATAGTATCTTTTGTGCACTAATGGAAAACCATTAATTTCAAACTCACACGTGTGCATGAGTCATCGATGACTCATCTCCTCCTCCACCCCCGACACGTGTCGCCACGTGGCGCTAGATTAATTAACAATAGCGTCACCCCTCAAAATGAATAAAAAAGCCATTAATGTCAATTAAAGGGTCTATTGTTTGGTCAGAACTGATTCCAAATCTACTGATGCCATGGTGAATGTTGAATTTTAAATAACATTTTTATAGCAATTAACTTTATCCTGACAGAAACCGAACATTCTACTGACTCCATATATACCACTACATTAGGAGTACTGTTCATTAATCCCAAACATCTTTTTAGAATTTTTCGTTGCTGGACTTCTAGTGGAGAAAGTCTTGTTACTGGAAGATTACACAAGACCATTAATCCATAATCTAATACTGCTCGATAATAATTCTTATAAAACATAAGCATGCTGGTAGGATGTGCTCCCCATTTGGTATTCGCCATAGCTTTAAATAAATGAAATATTTTATCGGATCTATTTTTCATCATATTTATTTGATACTGCCATGATAATGATGCATCAAAGTATACACCTAGATATTTTACTTGTGAAACAATTGGAATTTGTAATCTCCTATGAATAATGTTGAAAATATTTTGAAGACCCTTATGTTTAAATACTACTATTTTGGACTTTTCTAAAGATATTAATAATTTTTTCTGCTTTAACCATTGGTTAAATTCTATTAATTTATCTTCAAACATTGAAAAATCTTTCAAGTGATTGTTTGAGTCTAAATATATACATACATCATCAGCATATTGTATAAACTGAAATGGGGAATCTATTATTGTTTTAATATCTGATAAATAAACATTAAATAATAATGGGCTAAGAGGACTTCCCTGTGGTAGTCCTTGTCCAATATATATTGGACCTATCATTTCTGAACCAAAATGAAAATAAAGTTGTCTTTTAGATAACAATTTCCATGTCAATATGAGTATACAATGTGGCACTTTTAGTAATTGTAGTTGTCTCAATAGAACAGTAATATCTACGTTGTCATATGCACTTTGAATATCAATAAAGGCTGAAAGTACTGATTGTTTTTTGTTAATAACGCTATAAATATGAGAAGATAATGTTACTAATGCATCCTGGGTTCCATAACCTTTACGAAATCCCATTTGTCTGGGAGAAAATACCTTTTGACCTTCCTAATCTTTTTAATAAAAGCTTCTCGAAAATTTTTGCCAATACGGAACTAAGAGCTATTGGGCGATATGACTGACCCAAGGAAGGGTTTTTTCCTGGTTTTAGAATTGGCATAATAATTTGAGAGGTCCATGCAACAGGAATTTTACCCGATAGGAATATTTGATTGTAAATTTTACATAAAATGCTTAGTGCATTCTGTGGAAGATTTCGTACCATAGAATACGTAATTCCATCAATGCCAGGAGCAGAATCTTTAGACCCTTGAAGAATTTCATGAATTTCATTTACAGTGATAGAGGAATTGAACGAACCCCTTTGAGTATTTTGATGTAGATGAGAACGTGTAGAATATATTAGGAGGTTCGCAGGCTGATGTAAAGGGTGTAGGAATTACTTTATTAATAAATTCAGTTTTCCATTCAGTGGACAAAGGTAAAGTCCGACTTACATGTGCTTTTCTAAGTGATCTGAACTTGCGCCATATAACATCTAATTTTGTTTTAGGGTTTATTTCTTCGCAATATTTTTGCCATGAAAATCTCTTAGCCTTTATATATACTTTTCTAGATTTTGCAGTAGCTCGTTTTAAATTTATCAAAGTTGCAGGTGAAGGAGCACTTACAAATTGTTTCAATGCTTGTATTCGCTTCCTTTTTGCTTGAAAACATTCTTCATTCCACCAATCTATTTTAGGAAAATTTCGATCATATTGCGGTTTCAGTCGCGGACAGGCATAATCCATAACTTGAGTTATTATATCCACAAATTTTTCATATTGTACAGAATATTGGTTTTGATATTCTTTAGCTGAAAATTTTAAGTCTAAAACTGAATTATATTTCATCCAATCTGCCCTCTTTACGCTCCACTTACGAATTGTTTTATGTTTTATTAATTTTGGGAAGTTTTGAGATGATGTTAGCGTGATGAAACATGGAAAATGATCACTAGTTCGTAAATCAAAGTCTATTTCCCATACAAATTCAAAACACTGATTATCAGATATTAAAGTTAGATCAATTGAGGACATATTGTTTCCATTTGGTGGTACATGTGTTGGAGATCCATCATTTATAACTGTCAAGTTATTATAATCCATCCAATCTTCAACTGTCTTTCCCAAAGTATCAATTCTATGATCACCCCACAATGTATTATGACAATTAAAATCTCCTGTTATGATAAAGGGATGTTGAAAGCCAGACAAAAGAGAATTTAGATGAGAGCTCTGTATTTGTTGAGAAGTGTAATGAGATGGAATATACAAACTAATAATATTATAAAGTAAGTTGTTTAACTGCATTTTTATACCGACCACTTCTACATTATATTTGGAAAATAAATCATGTGTTGAATTAAACTGAATTTGTTGAAATGGTACACTTTCATGAACAAAAATTCCCACACCCTTATATCCCACATTATAATCATTTAATATAGTATGATAGTGAGCAATATGAATATTTTCTGATTTTAAACCCCATACCTCACTAACGCAAATAATTAACGGGTGACACTCATCTATTAATTTAATTAATTGAAGTTTCCTTGCAGAGAAGGATCTTAAATTCCATTGTATTATTAATGGCAAGATTTTTCTTTGCTGGCAACACATTGTTGTTTTAAATTAGGGGGTGTCCCCGAAATCTTGTAAGTCTTGAATTAGTTTTAAAATTTGTACAGAAATTTCGTTACATTTTAATATTATTTTCCTAATATATAATAAATCATCACTCACTGAAATTGTTGTGGTTAGTTCTGCTATTAGATGTAGCAGATTTACTAGCGATTCTTTCTGAGAAGGACTCTCTGCTGTTGTCCGGCGTCCAATCGAATCTGATTTTCTATCCTGTTCCTTAGAGGAACACGTCGTGCTCACAGGTTCACTTGAATTAGCCACTGCTGATGATGTTAACGCAATTTGTGGATCCTTGTGTTTATTTTTGTCCTTTATCAAAACAGGTTTAATTGTTTTCCTCAATTGTGAAGCAGAATGCAGTCTAAAATTTTCCCCGTGTTGTTTTTTAAAACTTTCATAAGACCGGTCAGATTCTGGTGGCACTTTCTTCCAACAGAGGTTACTTAGATATGTGTCATTTCTTCTATTTTCCCAATCTGTAACAGAATTAAATGTTTGTAGTAGAATTTTCTGATGTGCAAGGGCTTTCCTTGTTTATTGATTCCTTTCTTATCTCTAGCAATTTAGGAAAGTCTTTAGCAGAGGTCGCATATGTTCGCCGTTCATTTCGTGGATCAATTCCAAAAAGTACTTGTTTCTTTGCATCTTGATAGGAGATGTTGTTATAAGCAATCAGCCTTTGTATTTCTCTCTCTTGCTCCCATCTTACACAAGACTTATCGGTAGATAAGTGGTTTCCCTTGCAATTAATACATTTAGGACTGGCATTGCAGATTCCATGTTCCACTTGACCGCATCTATAACACACAGGAGAGGATTTACACTGTGTTTGTGAGTGTGAGAAACGGAAACATTTCTTGCATAAAATCACAGATCTTACTTTTGGCTTCACTTCAAATATTTGTCTCCACAACTTCACTTCTTTTGGTAACTGTTGAGATTGGAATGTTACACTAATCAGTTTAGTAGGTTCTTGTCTTACTTCCCCATCCTCATTGAAAAAAGTTTTCTTCATCCTTATTACATCTATTATTGGAACTTCAGCTCTAATGTCTTCGATTATCTCGTCTACTGGGATGTCGGTAGGTACACCATATATTAATCCTTCTCTCACTAATAGACCTTTAGGAATTCTGGCTTCTAAATGGTATTTTTCCTTGATGAATTCATTTTTAGCAAATTTATTTGCATCATATGCTGTGCGAAATGACAATTTTGCCTGCTTCAAACCACTTTGTTTAACGAATTCAACATCAACCTTCTCCTTACACAAATTATAACCTAATTTTACCGTATTCAGGCTCTGTGATCCAGGTAATGTACTGTCCACCAACACGATATATGGGCCTTGATGTCCCTCATAATATAAAGACATATCATATGCCTCATTTTTATATTTAGCAACACCAACCTTTGTACTTGCACTTACTTTCGGATTTTTGGGGTTTTTCTCCACTTCAGGTTCCGTGCATTCTTCATTAGATCGACCTCTTTTGAAAGAAGTCTTATCACTAACTTCCATTTCCGCTAACTGTTCAGGTACAATCACATTCATATCACTCTGGATTGCTTGCATTAAATTTTCTTCATTAATCTTCACATCCTTAGCCATCTTGGGAAATCACAAGCGTTTTTATTTCGCTTTTCTCTTTCACATATCAAATGTAAAATGTATAGAGAGATTTAATCTTGTAACTCTAGAACTATTATTCTCAAATCAAACTTCAATTAATTAGATCTCAAACTAGAAAAACAAACAATTCAACACGCTATTCACACAGAATCCAAACGATACCACCATGAAAACTCAACTTCCTCAAATCGTTACCTGCAAGTGCCAAAGTATAGATTTTAAACATTCTGAAATCAGTTACATACATAAATGTTAATACATTAACATCTTTCTAATTTTTAATTGGTGTTCATTCATTTACGTCATAATTTTTAGTACATCGGAACAATCAACTCCTCTCGTTTGATCATGACAAATCTTTACGTTTTCAAGTTTTAAACTTTGCACCTTATACATTTTTTTTCTTTTTCAAATTCATTTATTAAATTTATCAAATAAATCAAGGGCGTAACAAAGTACACTAATTAACAAGACGTTTGTGATAGTGTACGTACGACAGAACTGTTGCTGAGAAAATTGTATTTTCAAACACCGAAAATGCCGGGATGATACTTATCTATGGCGAGTGTAGGAAAAATGCAGCCCAAGCGTGCAGGCTGCATGCGCGACGGCATTTGCGCTCTGCTCTGCCGACAGGCATAGTGGAGGATGCGCCTTCATGCTCAACTTCACTTCACAATTGCATGGGTGTTATGCACGTTAAACCCGAAGCTCCTTGATCACGAGGCAACGACGTTAGCACTACGCTATATTCGTCTCACTGAAATATTTAAGCATAATATAGATATTCGTAATTATCACTGCAGACACGAACCTCTGACCAATGTGTATATTTCTTCATTTAATAGAAATACAATCATGATATTCTTAAGTTTTTTGCAGACTGCACTGTTGCTAAGTTTCTTTAAGATTTATATATTCCTTCCTGTGTATATCTAGAATGATGGAGAGATCATTTTAGGATATGGACCAAGTGAGATTCAAATAGGCTTGTGAGCTTCTACAGCTAACGTCACTCTCATCTTCAGGGGTTGAAATGTACCTGGTACAGTGGCGGCGATAGGGTTTCAAAACTGAGGGGGCAAGGATAATAGAAGGGGGTTCTTGGGGAGAATGACAGATTACTTACCATAGTGCGCGGACAAAAGTGGCAAAAAAGGGGGTCAAGTGCTCCTACGCCCCCCTAATCCCCGCTATTGGAAAGTTCGGAACCCCAAGAGGAACTTACCTGATACGTAGATATCCTGCCAGGGACTTTAGTGACATTCACCATTAGGTAGGTTTCGAGACATATTTCACAGAAATACAGATTGATATTCCATTATTAAGCGCATTTGAAATTTTGAAATTTTCAATTCAATATTTAGAATTATGATGGGTGTGGTAATGAATAATGGCAATATATTTGAGATACTACGTTCGTAATGTAGATGGTGTTGACATCATCGTGTAGAAATAAAGTTTGTAATGGGATAATTTCCGTCACAAAACTAGAGTAATCGATAGCTTCGAGATCACAAAGCATGACAAAAATATGTCTCCTTTAGACACATATTGGATTTCTTTAATACAACCGTCTGCTGATTGTAGGCGAAAGGCACAGATGCGGCATCATTCACGTCTCCCATGCAAAGAAGTACTACCAGTGGAACCAGAACCTGAAGAAAAGACCGCGTTGCGTATTCCTTAAGAAAGTTATCCAAAGTGTGATGTATATGGTGTGTAACAGCATCGTAACCCTTTTTTTATGGTTCCTATCTCCATAAATCTCGCGACGGTCTCCCTGTGGAACACCGAGAAGGAATCCTCAAGGCCTGGGTTGTCACTTGCCTGGGACGCAGCTGATGCATGTGAGAGTGGGGAAGGGGTGAAGTGTCAGATGCTTCGCATGCAAACGTGAAGAGACAAATCTTCTTTCTGCTTCTGCGAATTCCCGTCGCAATATATATTAGAGCCAGGGCGAATGCAAAGAAGATAACGCGAATACGAGAGTTGTGTTTCTTTTTCCATACTGAGGTTTGGTTAGGTGGCCTCAACATATTGCCAATGCCTCAGTTGCACGCCGTTGAAATGTGAGACTATATATTAAAAATATTTATATCTAATGCCCTTTAATATAACATCTCTCATATAACACGCAAAGACGCACAGTGTGTGTTTTAAGTCTAAAAAAAATTAACGCGGATGAAATCAGAGTAATGTAGGGGAACGGCGGTCAGCATGGCCCGCAGGGCAGTACGACCCACTGAGTTTTTTTCAGGATTTAACGCAAGGTAGCAACATCGTACAGTATTACTTGACGCCAGTGGCTGTCCGCCATGTGCAAAGAGTAGGCTGTTGTCAGTGCAGTCTGTTAGGAGATATTTCATTCTATTTGTTTTGTAGCTCTCGGCGTGCTGTCTCGACTAACTTTTAGGGCTTTCTGTGTTGAAATAGGTAAGATAGCAACGCAATATACTACACTATTATTACTGTGTACTTTGTCTACAATATGTCCTATGAGTTTCAAACGGTAACGTTTGTTCGTTTGTTTAAGAGACATTTTCTTCCTTAACGATCTCGGTCGGGTGGTAAGGCCCATACTGAAGTCGGGCAGTATGGGCCAAATGATGACATGATCTATTTCAGGGGCCGATGCCAAAGTTTAAGAAGAAGCCTGCAGGTGAAGGCCATGGAGAATGATCTGCCGATGACATGAAATTAGAAAACAAAATGTCGGTCCGGATCTCGAAAGAACGGCATAGTGTACCAATAACTACTTTACGCAGAAAACTTCATAGTGTTAAAACTAAACCACAGGTAGAAATGAAACCTCAACCGGGTGGTTTTAAACCAACTTTTAATGAAATGTACACGCATATGTAAAGCTTGGATGCTCTGTTAATGCCGTTGTCGAGAAATGAATTCTTAACACTCTCCTTTCATTTAGCAGAAAGTTTGAAACTGCCACATCAATTCAATAAAAAAAAAGAAAACGGGAGGTAAAGATATTTATTTAGCGTTCATGAAGAGGCATCCTGAAATAGCCTATAGAAAACCTGAGTCCACTAACCTAATGCGGGCAGTAGGCTTTAAAAATAATAATTAAAAGTTAAAACACTGTATTACCAACTATGTAAACTATTAAGTGATTAAAATAAACAATTTAGTGCTCAAAAATATGTTTCGTTTCACTTAAATTGTCTTTTAAAATTGTGGGCCATACCAGCCGCACAGAAGTTTCTCATAAATGCAGATATAAACTACAAAATTATCACTAATCTTTCATTTTACACATAAAAAAATATTTTTTCGGTATGTATGTAAAACCAATGCTTCAAACAATTGTAGTGCACAATTTTACATGGTTCTCTTAGTTTTTTATAGATTTTATATAATATTTTCATTAAGAGGGCCATACTAGCCCGCCATTGCACTAGTGTCCAAAGACTATGGGAGCAGCTAGCCCCCGTGGCGGAATTGTTAGAACATCACGCTACGACACCAGGGGTCCCGGGTTCGAATTCCGGCCTGGGCATGGGTGTTTTTGAGTGTCCATTCATCAATTTCTTCATATCATTACTCATCCACATCTTCGCAAATTAGCCAAAAGTGGCACAAAAAGCGAAGTATAGTAAATCAAATCAATCAATCAATCAATTATGGGAGGCAAAGTGGGGTGGTACTACATCATGCCTCCAAGGAACATTTTCAGCTTATTTGCAATAAACGCGAAAGTTGCTAATTGACAATATCACCATCTACTGTTTTGTAAATTCAGAAAACCATGCTAATATACAGGGTGGCTCAATAAGTCACTTAACACCCTCAGTACAAGGCCACTGCAGAGCGCAACATGGAAATGGTGATGACCAATCGTTATCTGGCCAAGGGGGAACCACATTGACGCCACCCACACGGTCGGCGGCCATCTTGATGTCCGCCATCTTGAATTCAACTTGAGAATTTTAAATAAGAAGGGGGTCGTGCGACATATCAAAATGGGCTAGAATTTCACGAGAAATGCAAAGGTGAAAGTTTTTTCGACGTATCTTTAACCAGTAAAAAGTTCTGACTGAATTATTGTACAAATTTGCTCCTTTTCGAGGTGTTAGAAAAATGCCTTAAAATTTGTTTAGCGCTTCGGTAATGCATCGAGATCAAAGTGACGTCTATGGAGAGACGTGCGCATGCCATTGCACATTATTTTAATCGGATACATCCATGAAGAGCTGAGCATTATGAATGGTTGTCGCGAACAATTTACAGTGTGACGCTTCCATTGAATTAAAAGTCCTTCACAATGACAAGGCTAATGTTTATGTTCATAAGGAAGTTTATATGTGAAGTATATGTGACCCTTGTCATCTGATAACTAACTTTGGACAAAAACTGGTTCATAACGTTCCCATAAGTGTTCTGGTGTTCTTCCCTATTGAAAAAACTCTGTAAAAAGTACCTTCTTCCATAAGCAAGGATGGAAAAACTGTTTATTTAACAAATCCAAGTAGTCCTAAGCATTTAAGGTTCCGTTGATGGAAAATTGAATAACCAATCGTGTTCCACACAGCACGCCACACCATTACTTACCAACACTAACCATTCAGCTTTGATCTGTCGAAAATGGGTTATCAGATAAAAATCATCAAATATTCTGTTTATGAACTTTCTTGTGAACATAAACATTAGCCTTGTCACTGTGAAGGACTTTTAATTCAATGGAAGCGTCACACTGTAAATTGTTCGCGACAACCATTCATAATGCACAGCTCTTCATGGATGTATCCGATTAAAATAATGTGCAATGGTATGCGCACGTCTCTCCATAGACGTCACTTTGATCTCGATGCATTACCGAAGCGCTAAACAAATTTTAAGGCATTTTTCTAACACCTCGAAAAGGAGCAAATTGGTACAAGAATTCAGTCATAACTTTTTACTGGTTAAAGATACGTCGAAAACACCTTCACCTTTGCATTTTTCTTGGAATTCTAGCCCATTTTGATATGTCGCTTGACCCCCTTTTCATTTAAAATTCTGAAGTTGAATTCAAGGTGGCGGACATCAAGATGGCCGCCGACAGTGTGGGTGGCGTCAATGTGGTTCCCCCTTGGCCAGATAACGATTGGTCATCGCAAATTTCAAATCCCATGCAGCAGTGGCCTTGTACTGAGGGTGTTAAGTGACTTATTGAGCCACCCTGTATATATATATAAAGGTAAAGTCTTCCCCTGTGCTTATCACCACGCCATGAAGGCGTATATGGCGTGTGGGGGTAACGCCCCACACTTTCTTGATCCGGTCGTGAGTGGGGGTGATGTGATCAGCATCACGCCCTGACCGTCTTTACCCCCCAGGGTTTCCCACAATTACCCATGTCATTCGACGCTGGGTGGGCGCCGGGGCCGCTTCCAACGTTAGAAAAGTTCCCGGATTTGAACCGGCCGGGGATCGAATCCGAGACCTTTAGCATGGTAGTCAGACGGGTTATCGACTGAGCCACCGCGGCTGAAATATAGTGTACAAAAACGTTCCAATTCTCAAACTGGACGTGACTACTACTGGAACTGACGAAACGAAATATTTGAGCAACTATTGAACCAAATGCTAGTTTCTATTGATATCACTTCAAACAATCCGGTGAGTATCGCCACGTGGTGGAAAATACAGCGTCATCTTATTTTACCCCGGTTCTCCATCTTGCCCCACGTTCGCTATGTAGTGAAGCTTTTCTGTTCAGTGGAACAAAATAGGCTTTTAGGACAAACTCAGACTCTATACTATATCCCAGGAATCTAATATGATATGAATAGGGAGCACGCGAGTGGGCGGAGCGAAGCAGTACACGCTGCTGTAAAGGCTAGTAAGTGCAGCCGTTTTGCCCCTCCACGCAATCCTGTTCCCTCGCACTCGTTCATTGATCGAGCCCTCTCGAGTCACTACTTGTGCTCGCTGTTGTATTGCAGAGTATCCCATTTATATTAATTGGCACGTGATTGCACTCAAATGAAAATTTCTGCAACGCCAAGGGTCCCGGGTTCGAATCCCGGACGGGCTTGGTTGTTTGTGAATGTCCATTCATCAATTTCATCATTTCATCACTCATCCCCATTTTCGCAAATTAGCCAAGAGGCACAAAACGCGAAGTAAAATAAACTAAATCAATCAATCAATCAATCAAATGAAAATTTGAGCACTGGAGATAGATTCCAGACGCCAGAGGTTGAGAAAATCAAACTTGAGCAATTCAACTAATGCTGTGTGCTTATATCTTGTACGGCAGTGGTTAGCGAACTGTTTTACGCGTACGCCCAGGGGTACATGAACAACTTGAAGGAGGCACAAAAAATGTCGAGAACACCCACAAGACAACATTTTTGTTGCAGGTGAGTAGAGCAGACTTCATAACTCTAACACTCAACAGGAAAACAAGGCTGATTTTGTCACTGCAGATTTGTTTCACATGTTTTGAAATGAACTACTCTTTGGAAATCCTAATTGCCTAAATTTGGAGCCGAGTCTTTACATGAAAGTTTCAAGTGCACAACCAGACATCAAGAAACTCTGTGAGGCTATGCAGGCACATACTTCTCACTAGAAACTCTGACGATTTACAACAAAAAATTCAAAATTGTGCATGACAGTTTGTTTGGAAATTTATTTTTGTACATTTTTTCAGTAACTCTGTAAAAATATTTGACAATTATTTTTATGTGCTTCTTAGCATACATGTGTTTTACATTTTTATTTTTGTAACTAATCATAAACACTGTAAACGTAGAAACACCCAATAAAATAATAAACGTAGGATTCTAATGTTTACTTGTCTACCATTCTTTTACAGCCCGAATGCCATTTTGCTCTATTGGAGATACACATGTCCACAACATCAACATCCATCCACCAATCAATAAGCCAAAATGTTTCCCAAAACCCACTATTTGGAGAAAAATTATGGTGGGGAATGTTTAGATGATGTTTAGTTACAACTATAGGGTAAAATGAGAAAAAAAAATGAGAACCGCTGTTATACGGTATTAATTTAATTCTACATTGCATGAGAATGAAAATTTTATGCAGTGGATTTTCTCTTCCTCTGGAAGTGTGGTTAGCAAGAGCACATCTGCGTAAGAAGGGCAACATTTCTAGTCCGCCTTTACACTTTTAAGCTGTGGGAGCCGTCAACTGGCGAGAGCTTCTCTCCATCGATTGTTCGTAGATCCTGCGGGGGGAGGAGAGGGTCCTCTTTCCTCCAAATGGAAATGCTCGTTTTCTCTCTTTAAGCGAAATGGCACAAAAAAAATCTTTAGAATTTTTAAACTTTCACTGTGACGAAATTAACTCCGCTACTAAAACGGAAAACTTTATATCAGTATGTAGCAAACGCCTCAACTCGATCTCGCTAATTCTATTGTGTTTTACGGTAATGTAACATGTTCTTATTTTGTAAAGTGCATTCTCATTTCGTCGGCACCGTGTCGGAGTGGTTAGCATATCGCGCTACAACGCCAGGGGTCGCAGGTTCGAATCCTGGCTTGGGCTTGAACGTTTGTGACTATCTATTCATTCATACATTTCATCACTCATCCCCATCTTCCCAAATTTGCCAAAAAGTAGCACAAAAGGCAAAGTAAAAATAATAATTGCCATATTCTAATGATTATTTGTATGTCTAACATGATTAGAATAGAAAGATGCTGAAGATTATATTACATACGCAAACTAATGTAATTATTTTAATTACAGAATAATAGTATTACAACAGATATATTGTTGTAAGTAAATATAATTTTCATCTTAGTAATAACGAAGACATTAATTGCTCGTAGTCTGACACTTTATTAAGTCAAAACAAGTGTATGTGTGTGTGTGTTGTGACGTTTTTCCCCGCAAACTGTAATAAAAAAAAGTATTACGTTAATTTATTGCGTGGAAAAGCCCCACATTCCCCCTCATTCTTCGGTACGCCAGTGCGTCAGTCTGTTTTTGACGACTAGTTGGTCGATTGACCGCTAGAGGCCCTCAGTGCAAATTCCTTTTTGTGCGACCACGATCGAAAGGAAAAACACAGTGTTCGTCAGCCTGTTGCACGGAAGACAGGAAGTCACGACCTCGAATGGTGGGGAGCGAGGAGCGACTCGTATCGCTAGACATGCCTCAGTTGGCCTTTCGATGATCTGCGGAAGAAGCGGGACCACATTTTTTCATTCAAACACGCCGTGGAGTTGTCCCTTGGTTTCGCTTTTGAGTTACGAACGATACGTGGAAGTTACAGTTGATTTTTTTGGAGAAATTACAGTAAGCAGTGGATACGACCATGTGGACCACTTTTTGACAATTGGCCGTTTTGATCGTCGTTTCTCCCGTGTTGGAAATGGAACCCCGAATTTAGAAGACGTAATTTGGCAATTACGAGAAGGAAGCATAGAGACGACAGGACAAGATACTGTGGATGATTGTGGATAGTACTATTGGAAGGTCCAGTTCGGTTCTCTAGTAACCGTCTCTGATGAGCCACGCAGTCCAATTGGTCCGGTTTGGAGGTATGTACTTTTGCAACCATTAACTCAGTGAACAGTGAAGTGTTTTTCTCTGACAAATGAACGTGTCACTCAGCAACTAACCACCAGTTGCGATATCTCGCCGAAATGTCAGAAAAGAAATAAACTGAAATGAGAAATTCATCGTCGTTTCCTCCCTTATTTGCATCGCGTCGTCGCGGTTGTACCGATTGGTAGTGACATGACCTTGTCCCATTCGTTTTTTCCTCGTAAGGCAAGCACTGACTTTGATTAAATTAAAAAAAAGGAAGGAGAATGCAATTAAGTAATTTTTGTGGGCATTCGGGTAAACGAGTAAGCACCTTATGTATTTTGACGAAAAGAATAAGAGCATCAAAGGAATCGGGGGTTACTTTCCCAAGAAAAGTTGTGGTCTTATAAGCCAAGAATTGATGTTGTAACTTTTAACGGTATTTTTGTACCCGTCGTACGTTTATATGCATGTGTTATTCGTCCAACTAATTTATTATATTGTTACGAGTGAATATCAAACTTTTGAACATTTGTCCAATTCATCAAAGAAAGGATTGTTGTAGTTACATGGATGTATTTGTTATTTGAATGAAAAGGAATATTAACCATACTCCGTTGCGAGGTTAATATAATAAAAAACTGACCTCGCGTCGCAAACTAATTTGTAGTACGTCTTTGTTTGCCATACTAAAGAAGTGTACCTTAGATTGTAATTGCACAAAAAATGAACTCGTGGTTGTTTGAATATGGAGTCGTGGCTAAATTTACGTTCTAATTTAAGGTTCAGGTGATCATAAGAGAGAAAGAGAAAAGGGGACAAGTTTTTTGTCGTCAGCACGAAGAAGTCGTTTGTTTAACGTGCCTCATTGTAATACTTTACTTGGTTCTCGCTTGAGACTGAGGTGGTCGTACAAAATACGCTCCATTAACCTCCAACAACAACAACATTTGTAACTATTAGGTTGGGTATGCATAATTCGCATCCACGGCCTCCTTGCACGTCTTCTCACATTTTTTGCTAATTAATTGAGCACCCACTAATACAGGTTACAAAGTTTTGGTAGCAGATCTGGTTCTACATACTTCCATTTTTTTTCCCGCATTACGTCTTAAAAGAAAGAAAAGTAAGAAAAACTTGGATTCACTTCTTTTTTTTTAATAAAAAAAATTTCCCCCCCCCCCCATTAGGACCTTTTCTTTCTCCCCTTTCCGGGACGTTTGGTAGTACCTTATCTATATTGTTTATTTTTTGCAAAACGAAGAATTTATCGGGCTTAATTTTGAAAAAAAAAATTTTCCCTCATTTTGCAATTTGGTTAGCACCACAGCAGATTCCCCCCCCCCCCTTACACACACACACACATTACTGACCTTTTGTTCTCATGGCTCCACCTGAATTTAGTAGTGTTGGAGAATTGGTACATATACAGCAGCAGTCCTCCCCATTTGTTATACCACCACCTCCGTCTTTAACTGGTCCTCATTCTTCGCATCCAATTAATGTTACCTCCCAGGCAACCTTAATTCCAGAAAATGTGGTTACAACTTCTACGGCCTCCTTAACCTTTTCATCACCTTCGCCGCCCACAACCGCCGCGACGGCAACGGTCCCGACATCCCCGATTTCGGTTATGTCTTCTCACCATAGTAGTGATACTTCTATTTCTAATAAAATACTGTTGAGGAATTTAAATACCCATATTGATGCCCTTGTCATATGTGATGGCCAACGTCATACCGCCTTGTTTATATTTATGTTGGCCTTACAACGTTTAGTGATATCCCACCAATATCCTTTACATTGGCTCCTGCAAAATGCTACTCGCCGTACCGCGGGAGTTTTGCAAACTCTTTGGATGACCGCAATGGCTTCGATGATGTCCTGGCAGGACATGAAAGTTTATATTTGGCGCCATTCCGTTCCGATGTCCATGTATACCGTTTTGGTAAATACACATGTTACACGCCCTCAAAAAGAAACAGAGACGCTCCATACTTACGTGTCGGACGTCAAAGATTCGGCAGAGGCTTTGGAATTGGGATGGGATCCTGCCGTTTTGGTAACTTTTATTCTCCAACATCTCAATAACACCTCCACCAATTGCCTTTTATTCCAGGCTCGTCCGCAGTCTATGAATGAATTAGTGGCATTGGCACAATCTATTACGCCGCTAGAAATGCAAAAAGCGTACACTCAACAACAATTAGGCCAGGTTAATCAATGTGTACCCTTTTCACCACCTAATGTCACCACACGTGGACAGACTTATACTCGTCCACAGCGTCATTTTCCAGCGCTATACTGCAATTTTTGCTGGCGAACTGGGCACTCCTCACAGCACTGCCGACGTCGTCCCTCTTCGAACAACCACAATCCTCGGGTCCCTTGAGTTATGAGCAGTGACAGGTTCATTTAGCAATAAGAATGTTGACCGTATTAATACTGTTATGTGTATCTTAGTATATTAAGGGTTTTATTATGGATTTTTGATAATGTGTGTCTTTCATTATGTAAATGTGTTCCCTTATGTTTATTGTTGGAACACTGTTTAACTTATAACCATTTGTTAAAACAGGCTTATTTCAAGATGGATTATAATTTGCATAACTCATATTGAATTCATTTGGTAACTTTGATCTCACTTGAAGTATATTCTTGAGGATATGTTTATATTTGGCTGTTTAAACAAAACAAAATTGTAATTGATGCTCTTATTTCCTTTTTTATTCCCCTCCTTTTATGTTTCCTCCTTTCTTTCCTATTTTTCTTCTATTTTTCCTTCTAATTTGTCGTTTTCTTTATTTTTCATGGTTTACGAGGAAACCTACAAAATTTACGTACCACCTCGGAATTCTGGAATGAGGCATCTACTGGAATGGCCACCCTATCCTCTAAGTATAAAAATAGTGGTCTAACGTGTTCTCTGGAATCCTTCTACATATTAGTGTACATCCCGAGTGCCCTTCTCAATTGTTAGTCCCCCCCCCACAAAAAAATAAAAAACTAACTGCAACGCAACCAAGTATGTTATCATCTTATTCTGTGCAATATAATTCATACGCACCAACCAAGGAATATTATAGACTATTTATAGGCGTATACGGGTAATTTTGGAAAGTAATGTTATGTATTTTTCATATCTTATAATCGTTAAGTGTTTTCATATTTTCTTGTTCATTTCATTTCAGATTGCAATCGCTTCATTCATGTCCATTTTTTAACATCACATTAATTGTAATTATTAATTAATTCTATTTGCTATCTTTCCTTTTCTATGGGATGTTTTACGTATATTTATTATGATATTGGCTATTGACTTATACAAGGTAACAGGTTTCTTGGGCGAAATATTTTTCATGTTGTTTAATTTGCAACATGACTTTGTGTGATATTTGGTTTATCTATTTCAATGTTTATCGAGTTTTCTAACACAACAATAAGGGGTCATGAAATGCTCTCATATATTTATATCTATTTATTTGTTAAGGGTTCATTATCATTATGGTGCTACGGGTGCTTATACTATATTGATTGATTCAGTGCCTTGCATGGGAGATTCCTTTTGTGCTAGAGGGGGGAGTTTGTGACGTTTTT
Source organism: Lepisma saccharinum (assembly GCF_977018435.1). Lineage (NCBI taxonomy): Eukaryota > Metazoa > Arthropoda > Insecta > Zygentoma > Lepismatidae > Lepisma > Lepisma saccharinum. The sequence goes on from NC_139237.1 coordinate 4,956,386, forward strand.
CCCCGCAAACTGTAATAAAAAAAAGTATTACGTTAATTTATTGCGTGGAAAAGCCCCACATTCCCCCTCATTCTTCGGTACGCCAGTGCGTCAGTCTGTTTTTGACGACTAGTTGGTCGATTGACCGCTAGAGGCCCTCAGTGCAAATTCCTTTTTGTGCGACCACGATCGAAAGGAAAAACACAGTGTTCGTCAGCCTGTTGCACGGAAGACAGGAAGTCACGACCTCGAATGGTGGGGAGCGAGGAGCGACTCGTATCGCTAGACATGCCTCAGTTGGCCTTTCGATGATCTGCGGAAGAAGCGGGACCACATTTTTTCATTCAAACACGCCGTGGAGTTGTCCCTTGGTTTCGCTTTTGAGTTACGAACGATACGTGGAAGTTACAGTTGATTTTTTTGGAGAAATTACAGTAAGCAGTGGATACGACCATGTGGACCACTTTTTGACAATTGGCCGTTTTGATCGTCGTTTCTCCCGTGTTGGAAATGGAACCCCGAATTTAGAAGACGTAATTTGGCAATTACGAGAAGGAAGCATAGAGACGACAGGACAAGATACTGTGGATGATTGTGGATAGTACTATTGGAAGGTCCAGTTCGGTTCTCTAGTAACCGTCTCTGATGAGCCACGCAGTCCAATTGGTCCGGTTTGGAGGTATGTACTTTTGCAACCATTAACTCAGTGAACAGTGAAGTGTTTTTCTCTGACAAATGAACGTGTCACTCAGCAACTAACCACCAGTTGCGATATCTCGCCGAAATGTCAGAAAAGAAATAAACTGAAATGAGAAATTCATCGTCGTTTCCTCCCTTATTTGCATCGCGTCGTCGCGGTTGTACCGATTGGTAGTGACATGACCTTGTCCCATTCGTTTTTTCCTCGTAAGGCAAGCACTGACTTTGATTAAATTAAAAAAAAGGAAGGAGAATGCAATTAAGTAATTTTTGTGGGCATTCGGGTAAACGAGTAAGCACCTTATGTATTTTGACGAAAAGAATAAGAGCATCAAAGGAATCGGGGGTTACTTTCCCAAGAAAAGTTGTGGTCTTATAAGCCAAGAATTGATGTTGTAACTTTTAACGGTATTTTTGTACCCGTCGTACGTTTATATGCATGTGTTATTCGTCCAACTAATTTATTATATTGTTACGAGTGAATATCAAACTTTTGAACATTTGTCCAATTCATCAAAGAAAGGATTGTTGTAGTTACATGGATGTATTTGTTATTTGAATGAAAAGGAATATTAACCATACTCCGTTGCGAGGTTAATATAATAAAAAACTGACCTCGCGTCGCAAACTAATTTGTAGTACGTCTTTGTTTGCCATACTAAAGAAGTGTACCTTAGATTGTAATTGCACAAAAAATGAACTCGTGGTTGTTTGAATATGGAGTCGTGGCTAAATTTACGTTCTAATTTAAGGTTCAGGTGATCATAAGAGAGAAAGAGAAAAGGGGACAAGTTTTTTGTCGTCAGCACGAAGAAGTCGTTTGTTTAACGTGCCTCATTGTAATACTTTACTTGGTTCTCGCTTGAGACTGAGGTGGTCGTACAAAATACGCTCCATTAACCTCCAACAACAACAACATTTGTAACTATTAGGTTGGGTATGCATAATTCGCATCCACGGCCTCCTTGCACGTCTTCTCACATTTTTTGCTAATTAATTGAGCACCCACTAATACAGGTTACAAAGTTTTGGTAGCAGATCTGGTTCTACATACTTCCATTTTTTTTCCCGCATTACGTCTTAAAAGAAAGAAAAGTAAGAAAAACTTGGATTCACTTCTTTTTTTTTAATAAAAAAAATTTCCCCCCCCCCCATTAGGACCTTTTCTTTCTCCCCTTTCCGGGACGTTTGGTAGTACCTTATCTATATTGTTTATTTTTTGCAAAACGAAGAATTTATCGGGCTTAATTTTGAAAAAAAAAATTTTCCCTCATTTTGCAATTTGGTTAGCACCACAGCAGATTCCCCCCCCCCCCTTACACACACACACACATTACTGACCTTTTGTTCTCATGGCTCCACCTGAATTTAGTAGTGTTGGAGAATTGGTACATATACAGCAGCAGTCCTCCCCATTTGTTATACCACCACCTCCGTCTTTAACTGGTCCTCATTCTTCGCATCCAATTAATGTTACCTCCCAGGCAACCTTAATTCCAGAAAATGTGGTTACAACTTCTACGGCCTCCTTAACCTTTTCATCACCTTCGCCGCCCACAACCGCCGCGACGGCAACGGTCCCGACATCCCCGATTTCGGTTATGTCTTCTCACCATAGTAGTGATACTTCTATTTCTAATAAAATACTGTTGAGGAATTTAAATACCCATATTGATGCCCTTGTCATATGTGATGGCCAACGTCATACCGCCTTGTTTATATTTATGTTGGCCTTACAACGTTTAGTGATATCCCACCAATATCCTTTACATTGGCTCCTGCAAAATGCTACTCGCCGTACCGCGGGAGTTTTGCAAACTCTTTGGATGACCGCAATGGCTTCGATGATGTCCTGGCAGGACATGAAAGTTTATATTTGGCGCCATTCCGTTCCGATGTCCATGTATACCGTTTTGGTAAATACACATGTTACACGCCCTCAAAAAGAAACAGAGACGCTCCATACTTACGTGTCGGACGTCAAAGATTCGGCAGAGGCTTTGGAATTGGGATGGGATCCTGCCGTTTTGGTAACTTTTATTCTCCAACATCTCAATAACACCTCCACCAATTGCCTTTTATTCCAGGCTCGTCCGCAGTCTATGAATGAATTAGTGGCATTGGCACAATCTATTACGCCGCTAGAAATGCAAAAAGCGTACACTCAACAACAATTAGGCCAGGTTAATCAATGTGTACCCTTTTCACCACCTAATGTCACCACACGTGGACAGACTTATACTCGTCCACAGCGTCATTTTCCAGCGCTATACTGCAATTTTTGCTGGCGAACTGGGCACTCCTCACAGCACTGCCGACGTCGTCCCTCTTCGAACAACCACAATCCTCGGGTCCCTTGAGTTATGAGCAGTGACAGGTTCATTTAGCAATAAGAATGTTGACCGTATTAATACTGTTATGTGTATCTTAGTATATTAAGGGTTTTATTATGGATTTTTGATAATGTGTGTCTTTCATTATGTAAATGTGTTCCCTTATGTTTATTGTTGGAACACTGTTTAACTTATAACCATTTGTTAAAACAGGCTTATTTCAAGATGGATTATAATTTGCATAACTCATATTGAATTCATTTGGTAACTTTGATCTCACTTGAAGTATATTCTTGAGGATATGTTTATATTTGGCTGTTTAAACAAAACAAAATTGTAATTGATGCTCTTATTTCCTTTTTTATTCCCCTCCTTTTATGTTTCCTCCTTTCTTTCCTATTTTTCTTCTATTTTTCCTTCTAATTTGTCGTTTTCTTTATTTTTCATGGTTTACGAGGAAACCTACAAAATTTACGTACCACCTCGGAATTCTGGAATGAGGCATCTACTGGAATGGCCACCCTATCCTCTAAGTATAAAAATAGTGGTCTAACGTGTTCTCTGGAATCCTTCTACATATTAGTGTACATCCCGAGTGCCCTTCTCAATTGTTAGTCCCCCCCCCACAAAAAAATAAAAAACTAACTGCAACGCAACCAAGTATGTTATCATCTTATTCTGTGCAATATAATTCATACGCACCAACCAAGGAATATTATAGACTATTTATAGGCGTATACGGGTAATTTTGGAAAGTAATGTTATGTATTTTTCATATCTTATAATCGTTAAGTGTTTTCATATTTTCTTGTTCATTTCATTTCAGATTGCAATCGCTTCATTCATGTCCATTTTTTAACATCACATTAATTGTAATTATTAATTAATTCTATTTGCTATCTTTCCTTTTCTATGGGATGTTTTACGTATATTTATTATGATATTGGCTATTGACTTATACAAGGTAACAGGTTTCTTGGGCGAAATATTTTTCATGTTGTTTAATTTGCAACATGACTTTGTGTGATATTTGGTTTATCTATTTCAATGTTTATCGAGTTTTCTAACACAACAATAAGGGGTCATGAAATGCTCTCATATATTTATATCTATTTATTTGTTAAGGGTTCATTATCATTATGGTGCTACGGGTGCTTATACTATATTGATTGATTCAGTGCCTTGCATGGGAGATTCCTTTTGTGCTAGAGGGGGGAGTTTGTGACGTTTTTCCCCGCAAACTGTAATAAAAAAAAGTATTACGTTAATTTATTGCGTGGAAAAGCCCCACATTCCCCCTCATTCTTCGGTACGCCAGTGCGTCAGTCTGTTTTTGACGACTAGTTGGTCGATTGACCGCTAGAGGCCCTCAGTGCAAATTCCTTTTTGTGCGACCACGATCGAAAGGAAAAATACAGTGTTCGTCAGCCTGTTGCACGGAAGACAGGAAGTCACGACCTCGAATGGTGGGGAGCGAGGAGCGACTCGTATCGCTAGACATGCCTCAGTTGGCCTTTCGATGATCTGCGGAAGAAGCGGGACCACATTTTTTCATTCAAACACGCCGTGGAGTTGTCCCTTGGTTTCGCTTTTGAGTTACGAACGATACGTGGAAGTTACAGTTGATTTTTTTGGAGAAATTACAGTAAGCAGTGGATACGACCATGTGGACCACTTTTTGACAATTGGCCGTTTTGATCGTCGTTTCTCCCGTGTTGGAAATGGAACCCCGAATTTAGAAGACGTAATTTGGCAATTACGAGAAGGAAGCATAGAGACGACAGGACAAGATACTGTGGATGATTGTGGATAGTACTATTGGAAGGTCCAGTTCGGTTCTCTAGTAACCGTCTCTGATGAGCCACGCAGTCCAATTGGTCCGGTTTGGAGGTATGTACTTTTGCAACCATTAACTCAGTGAACAGTGAAGTGTTTTTCTCTGACAAATGAACGTGTCACTCAGCAACTAACCACCAGTTGCGATATCTCGCCGAAATGTCAGAAAAGAAATAAACTGAAATGAGAAATTCATCGTCGTTTCCTCCCTTATTTGCATCGCGTCGTCGCGGTTGTACCGATTGGTAGTGACATGACCTTGTCCCATTCGTTTTTTCCTCGTAAGGCAAGCACTGACTTTGATTAAATTAAAAAAAAGGAAGGAGAATGCAATTAAGTAATTTTTGTGGGCATTCGGGTAAACGAGTAAGCACCTTATGTATTTTGACGAAAAGAATAAGAGCATCAAAGGAATCGGGGGTTACTTTCCCAAGAAAAGTTGTGGTCTTATAAGCCAAGAATTGATGTTGTAACTTTTAACGGTATTTTTGTACCCGTCGTACGTTTATATGCATGTGTTATTCGTCCAACTAATTTATTATATTGTTACGAGTGAATATCAAACTTTTGAACATTTGTCCAATTCATCAAAGAAAGGATTGTTGTAGTTACATGGATGTATTTGTTATTTGAATGAAAAGGAATATTAACCATACTCCGTTGCGAGGTTAATATAATAAAAAACTGACCTCGCGTCGCAAACTAATTTGTAGTACGTCTTTGTTTGCCATACTAAAGAAGTGTACCTTAGATTGTAATTGCACAAAAAATGAACTCGTGGTTGTTTGAATATGGAGTCGTGGCTAAATTTACGTTCTAATTTAAGGTTCAGGTGATCATAAGAGAGAAAGAGAAAAGGGGACAAGTTTTTTGTCGTCAGCACGAAGAAGTCGTTTGTTTAACGTGCCTCATTGTAATACTTTACTTGGTTCTCGCTTGAGACTGAGGTGGTCGTACAAAATACGCTCCATTAACCTCCAACAACAACAACATTTGTAACTATTAGGTTGGGTATGCATAATTCGCATCCACGGCCTCCTTGCACGTCTTCTCACATTTTTTGCTAATTAATTGAGCACCCACTAATACAGGTTACAAAGTTTTGGTAGCAGATCTGGTTCTACATACTTCCATTTTTTTTCCCGCATTACGTCTTAAAAGAAAGAAAAGTAAGAAAAACTTGGATTCACTTCTTTTTTTTTAATAAAAAAAATTTCCCCCCCCCATTAGGACCTTTTCTTTCTCCCCTTTCCGGGACGTTTGGTAGTACCTTATCTATATTGTTTATTTTTTGCAAAACGAAGAATTTATCGGGCTTAATTTTGAAAAAAAAAATTTTCCCTCATTTTGCAATTTGGTTAGCACCACAGCAGATTCCCCCCCCCCCTTGCACACACACACACATTACTGACCTTTTGTTCTCATGGCTCCACCTGAATTTAGTAGTGTTGGAGAATTGGTACATATACAGCAGCAGTCCTCCCCATTTGTTATACCACCACCTCCGTCTTTAACTGGTCCTCATTCTTCGCATCCAATTAATGTTACCTCCCAGGCAACCTTAATTCCAGAAAATGTGGTTACAACTTCTACGGCCTCCTTAACCTTTTCATCACCTTCGCCGCCCACAACCGCCGCGACGGCAACGGTCCCGACATCCCCGATTTCGGTTATGTCTTCTCACCATAGTAGTGATACTTCTATTTCTAATAAAATACTGTTGAGGAATTTAAATACCCATATTGATGCCCTTGTCATATGTGATGGCCAACGTCATACCGCCTTGTTTATATTTATGTTGGCCTTACAACGTTTAGTGATATCCCACCAATATCCTTTACATTGGCTCCTGCAAAATGCTACTCGCCGTACCGCGGGAGTTTTGCAAACTCTTTGGATGACCGCAATGGCTTCGATGATGTCCTGGCAGGACATGAAAATTTATATTTGGCGCCATTCCGTTCCGATGTCCATGTATACCGTTTTGGTAAATACACATGTTACACGCCCTCAAAAAGAAACAGAGACGCTCCATACTTACGTGTCGGACGTCAAAGATTCGGCAGAGGCTTTGGAATTGGGATGGGATCCTGCCGTTTTGGTAACTTTTATTCTCCAACATCTCAATAACACCTCCACCAATTGCCTTTTATTCCAGGCTCGTCCGCAGTCTATGAATGAATTAGTGGCATCGGCACAATCTATTACGCCGCTAGAAATGCAAAAAGCGTACACTCAACAACAATTAGGCCAGGTTAATCAATGTGTACCCTTTTCACCACCTAATGTCACCACACGTGGACAGACTTATACTCGTCCACAGCGTCATTTTCCAGCGCTATACTGCAATTTTTGCTGGCGAACTGGACACTCCTCACAGCACTGCCGACGTCGTCCCTCTTCGAACAACCACAATCCTCGGGTCCCTTGAGTTATGAGCAGTGACAGGTTCATTTAGCAATAAGAATGTTGACCGTATTAATACTGTTATGTGTATCTTAGTATATTAAGGGTTTTATTATGGATTTTTGATAATGTGTGTCTTTCATTATGTAAATGTGTTCCCTTATGTTTATTGTTGGAACACTGTTTAACTTATAACCATTTGTTAAAACAGGCTTATTTCAAGATGGATTATAATTTGCATAACTCATATTGAATTCATTTGGTAACTTTGATCTCACTTGAAGTATATTCTTGAGGATATGTTTATATTTGGCTGTTTAAACAAAACAAAATTGTAATTGATGCTCTTATTTCCTTTTTTATTCCCCTCCTTTTATGTTTCCTCCTTTCTTTCCTATTTTTCTTCTATTTTTCCTTCTAATTTGTCGTTTTCTTTATTTTTCATGGTTTACGAGGAAACCTACAAAATTTACGTACCACCTCGGAATTCTGGAATGAGGCATCTACTGGAATGGCCACCCTATCCTCTAAGTATAAAAATAGTGGTCTAACGTGTTCTCTGGAATCCTTCTACATATTAGTGTACATCCCGAGTGCCCTTCTCAATTGTTAGTCCCCCCCCACAAAAAAATAAAAAACTAACTGCAACGCAACCAAGTATGTTATCATCTTATTCTGTGCAATATAATTCATACGCACCAACCAAGGAATATTATAGACTATTTATAGGCGTATACGGGTAATTTTGGAAAGTAATGTTATGTATTTTTCATATCTTATAATCGTTAAGTGTTTTCATATTTTCTTGTTCATTTCATTTCAGATTGCAATCGCTTCATTCATGTCCATTTTTTAACATCACATTAATTGTAATTATTAATTAATTCTATTTGCTATCTTTCCTTTTCTATGGGATGTTTTACGTATATTTATTATGATATTGGCTATTGACTTATACAAGGTAACAGGTTTCTTGGGCGAAATATTTTTCATGTTGTTTAATTTGCAACATGACTTTGTGTGATATTTGGTTTATCTATTTCAATGTTTATCGAGTTTTCTAACACAACAATAAGGGGTCATGAAATGCTCTCATATATTTATATCTATTTATTTGTTAAGGGTTCATTATCATTATGGTGCTACGGGTGCTTATACTATATTGATTGATTCAGTGCCTTGCATGGGAGATTCCTTTTGTGCTAGAGGGGGGAGTTTGTGACGTTTTTCCCCGCAAACTGTAATAAAAAAAAGTATTACGTTAATTTATTGCGTGGAAAAGCCCCACATTCCCCCTCATTCTTCGGTACGCCAGTGCGTCAGTCTGTTTTTGACGACTAGTTGGTCGATTGACCGCTAGAGGCCCTCAGTGCAAATTCCTTTTTGTGCGACCACGATCGAAAGGAAAAACACAGTGTTCGTCAGCCTGTTGCACGGAAGACAGGAAGTCACGACCTCGAATGGTGGGGAGCGAGGAGCGACTCGTATCGCTAGACATGCCTCAGTTGGCCTTTCGATGATCTGCGGAAGAAGCGGGACCACATTTTTTCATTCAAACACGCCGTGGAGTTGTCCCTTGGTTTCGCTTTTGAGTTACGAACGATACGTGGAAGTTACAGTTGATTTTTTTGGAGAAATTACAGTAAGCAGTGGATACGACCATGTGGACCACTTTTTGACAATTGGCCGTTTTGATCGTCGTTTCTCCCGTGTTGGAAATGGAACCCCGAATTTAGAAGACGTAATTTGGCAATTACGAGAAGGAAGCATAGAGACGACAGGACAAGATACTGTGGATGATTGTGGATAGTACTATTGGAAGGTCCAGTTCGGTTCTCTAGTAACCGTCTCTGATGAGCCACGCAGTCCAATTGGTCCGGTTTGGAGGTATGTACTTTTGCAACCATTAACTCAGTGAACAGTGAAGTGTTTTTCTCTGACAAATGAACGTGTCACTCAGCAACTAACCACCAGTTGCGATATCTCGCCGAAATGTCAGAAAAGAAATAAACTCAAATGAGAAATTCATCGTCGTTTCCTCCCTTATTTGCATCGCGTCGTCGCGGTTGTACCGATTGGTAGTGACATGACCTTGTCCCATTCGTTTTTTCCTCGTAAGGCAAGCACTGACTTTGATTAAATTAAAAAAAAGGAAGGAGAATGCAATTAAGTAATTTTTGTGGGCATTCGGGTAAACGAGTAAGCACCTTATGTATTTTGACGAAAAGAATAAGAGCATCAAAGGAATCGGGGGTTACTTTCCCAAGAAAAGTTGTGGTCTTATAAGCCAAGAATTGATGTTGTAACTTTTAACGGTATTTTTGTACCCGTCGTACGTTTATATGCATGTGTTATTCGTCCAACTAATTTATTATATTGTTACGAGTGAATATCAAACTTTTGAACATTTGTCCAATTCATCAAAGAAAGGATTGTTGTAGTTACATGGATGTATTTGTTATTTGAATGAAAAGGAATATTAACCATACTCCGTTGCGAGGTTAATATAATAAAAAACTGACCTCGCGTCGCAAACTAATTTGTAGTACGTCTTTGTTTGCCATACTAAAGAAGTGTACCTTAGATTGTAATTGCACAAAAAATGAACTCGTGGTTGTTCGAATATGGAGTCGTGGCTAAATTTACGTTCTAATTTAAGGTTCAGGTGATCATAAGAGAGAAAGAGAAAAGGGGACAAGTTTTTTGTCGTCAGCACGAAGAAGTCGTTTGTTTAACGTGCCTCATTGTAATACTTTACTTGGTTCTCGCTTGAGACTGAGGTGGTCGTACAAAATACGCTCCATTAACCTCCAACAACAACAACATTTGTAACTATTAGGTTGGGTATGCATAATTCGCATCCACGGCCTCCTTGCACGTCTTCTCACATTTTTTGCTAATTAATTGAGCACCCACTAATACAGGTTACAAAGTTTTGGTAGCAGATCTGGTTCTACATACTTCCATTTTTTTTCCCGCATTACGTCTTAAAAGAAAGAAAAGTAAGAAAAACTTGGATTCACTTCTTTTTTTTTAATAAAAAAAATTTCCCCCCCCCATTAGGACCTTTTCTTTCTCCCCTTTCCGGGACGTTTGGTAGTACCTTATCTATATTGTTTATTTTTTGCAAAACGAAGAATTTATCGGGCTTAATTTTGAAAAAAAAATTTTCCCTCATTTTGCAATTTGGTTAGCACCACAGCAGATTACTGACCTTTTGTTCTCATGGCTCCACCTGAATTTAGTAGTGTTGGAGAATTGGTACATATACAGCAGCAGTCCTCCCCATTTGTTATACCACCACCTCCGTCTTTAACTGGTCCTCATTCTTCGCATCCAATTAATGTTACCTCCCAGGCAACCTTAATTCCAGAAAATGTGGTTACAACTTCTACGGCCTCCTTAACCTTTTCATCACCTTCGACGCCCACAACCGCCGCGACGGCAACGGTCCCGACATCCCCGATTTCGGTTATGTCTTCTCACCATAGTAGTGATACTTCTATTTCTAATAAAATACTGTTGAGGAATTTAAATACCCATATTGATGCCCTTGTCAAATGTGATGGCCAACGTCATACCGCCTTGTTTATATTTATGTTGGCCTTACAACGTTTAGTGATATCCCACCAATATCCTTTACATTGGCTCCTGCAAAATGCTACTCGCCGTACCGCGGGAGTTTTGCAAACTCTTTGGATGACCGCAATGGCTTCGATGATGTCCTGGCAGGACATGAAAGTTTATATTTGGCGCCATTCCGTTCCGATGTCCTTGTATACCGTTTTGGTAAATACACATGTTACACGCCCTCAAAAAGAAACAGAGACGCTCCATACTTACGTGTCGGACGTCAAAGAATCGGCAGAGGCTTTGGAATTGGGATGGGATCCTGCCGTTTTGGTAACTTTTATTCTCCAACATCTCAATAACACCTCCACCAATTGCCTTTTATTCCAGGCTCGTCCGCAGTCTATGAATGAATTAGTGGCATTGGCACAATCTATTACGCCGCTAGAAATGCAAAAAGCGTACACTCAACAACAATTAGGCCAGGTTAATCAATGTGTACCCTTTTCACCACCTAATGTCACCACACGTGGACAGACTTATACTCGTCCACAGCGTCATTTTCCAGCGCTATACTGCAATTTTTGCTGGCGAACTGGACACTCCTCACAGCACTGCCGACGTCGTCCCTCTTCGAACAACCACAATCCTCGGGTCCCTTGCGTTATGAGCAGTGACAGGTTCATTTAGCAATAAGAATGTTAATACTGTTATATGTATCTTAGTATATTAAGGGTTTTATTATGGATTTTTGATAAGGTGTGTCTTTCATTATGTAAATGTGTTCCCTTATGTTTATTGTTGGAACACTGTTTAACTTATAACCACGATAACGTTAGAACACCCCTAATGTTTCCCAAAAACCAGGGGTACTTATTTGACTCACACGTGCGTGTTTCTGACGAGCTTGCAAGCTACCATGTCACTACTTCCCTTTTTCGATCAGGAAGAGCGACCCGGTAGTTGCAAGATGAATTCTGTCTAGCCAAACAAATTTCGTTATAGTAGTAATGCACCCGCGTTGAGTCCGATAAATCAATTGATTGGAAAAGATCGATCAAAGATCAGTCGATGACGTAGCTGTTCTTTTTTTTAGTCACGTGACTGTGACGTCACAAAATGGAAGTCACGTGACCTGATTATATTATTAAATTATTATTAATTTAAATATTATTATTATTATTAATTGTTTTAATTTCTGTGACGCCGTTTTGTTTTGTGACTGTGACGTCACAAAATGGAAGTCACGTGACCAGATTATATTATTAAATTATTATTAATTTAAATATTATTATATTATTTGTTATTATTATGAATTGTTTTAATTTCTGTGACGCCATTTTGTTTTTGTTATGTTATTTTAGTGTGTGTCGTCATATATAAATTGGAGTATGTGTTTCCGGTGTTTGAAAACAGATAGCGTTGATGAGTCTGAAATTCTCGGAATTGGGTACGTGTATCCGGTGTTTGAGGAGAGATGGCGTTGATGAGTCATTCTGGGAAATTCCAGGAATTGAGCGTGGCTGTTTTCTGTCTGAAAGGAACATGTTCGAACATGTTTTAGGTTGATGAGCCATTCTTGGAAATTCCTGGAATTGGGTGTGACTGTTTTCTGTCCGAAAGGAACATGTTCGAACATGTTTTAGGCTCGGTCTTCTAGAGGACTATTTGAAGTGTGTTTAACGGAAATCCTGACGTAGGAAAAAAGAAGGTATAAATAGAAGGGATACATGATAATAGCGTCATGCGAGGATGGATGTGTGCGGTACGAGACTGTCTGATAATGGTGTGAATTTCTACGAGGTTAGCTACGAGGAGTTCTGGGAACTTGTTCGATCTTGCGGCGACCTGGACAACGATCGAACGGCCCTGCATCGGGTGCTGAGTTATTTCCCGTTTATGTATGTAGCGATACCTGAATCTCCCTGGTGTGGATGTTACCTGTCCAACGGCTTAGGAAAGGAGTCCATCCTCACTGCGAGACGTTGAATGAGATAGAAGAGAGGAAAAGAAGAGTGGACGAGAGAACAGGATTTCCAAGTCACGGGCGTATGTGCGAACTACGTCGCAGGAAGGAAGAGGACAAGATCTGTGAAGCTTTGAAGGAGAGAGTGAAAGAGTGGCTTTCTTTGTTGCCGAACAGAAATTCCTTGTGGTGTTCTGGCTGTGATCGTCCTTCGTTACGTAAATTAGAAGGACATCCCTGTTTGCCTGTGGTTCCTGCAGAAGTTTTCGGTGTCCACAGACGTCTGTTCACCGACGATCCTCTGGCTGTTCCTTTATCGCCGATACCTGGGACGCCGTCACCTACAGTATCCGATTACTTCACCTTTTATGACGTATGAGAGTGTTTACTTATCACGTCTGCTGGACTCACGCCGAGCCGTATGTTATCAATTACTTATCAGTGAATTCGAGATACAGAACATACAGAAAGTGGCCTATAGGATTACGTCAGACTCCGGAAGAATTAGTGACTACAGGATTTTACTATTCAGGCTTTAGCGACAGAGTATTATGTTTTCATTGTTCGTACGGACTTTGCGATTGGACATCCAAAGATTGTCCGATTCTAGGACATTACATGTTGGTACCCCAGTGTCCTTTTATACAGAGTGTTGCGGCGTTACATCGTAACTCCAAGAGCAGCAAGTATTGCGACAGTATAGAGACTCCTGAGAAAACGTCCGATAAACCTAGTGTGGATTCTGTGTGCAAAATATGTTTTGAGAATCCTAGGAGTGTTGTAATTCTCCCGTGTCGACATTTTGTTTCCTGCGGATCCTGTGCTTCCCAATTGGACAAGTGCGCCGTATGCCGGGGTAGCATTGAAGATACGTTGACAGTTTTCACCTGATGAACAAAATGGATGTCTGTTTTTTGGACGTTCAAGGTCTTCGAGGAGCAGGAGGAGAATTTGTGTGGAAAGAAGTCGGAATTTTAAAATTTCCTTTTGACAATGCATTTGACTGTTTAGTGAAATATCCATACGGTTTACACTGTTTGAGTGAAAAGTATCGCCGAGTGAATTACTGGCTCCGTTCCAACAAACACGGTCTCAACTGAGGAGATGAATGGCTACCGTATGAGAAATTAGGAGATCTGTTATATGTTGTGCTTGTGAATCAAATAGTGTACGTCAAAGGTACGGAGAAAGTGAAATGGTTTGAAAAATTACTTGGAAAAAAAGGTAAGGGTAAAATATCCGTACGTAATATCGAAGAACTTGAAGGCCAAAATTGAATAGTGTGAAAAACACTTCAGGAAGATGCAAAGAACATAGCAAATGTGAAAATGTAAAAAAACCTGTGCAGTTCAAAATGTCTGGAAGATGTACAGTTTCTATTGTAATAAGTACAAGAAATAAAAGAGTTTTTTTTAAAATATACAAAATTTACAATCGATAAAATGGATATAGGTTTACAATACATAGAATAACACAAATGTTGTATTTACAATTGAATATGAAAGGTTTACAATACCTGAAGGGTTATATTACAATACATAAAATAACAATACGTAGAAAGAACAATGGTTCATTTACAACAGCAGATACATGAAAATAAAGAACTTATTTACAATGTCAATGTCTGTCCAAGATTGTTCTCAAGATATATTTCAATCATCAGTTCGTTGTACCAAAGAATATAAAAATAGTTCACTAAATTGGGCACTTCTTTTTTTTCTGAAACCATATTGTTCTTGATACAATATACAAAAGCCTCCATTTCGGGTTGCAATTTATGATAACGTTCGTTCTTTAATTTCTGCAGAGGCCAAAAAAGGTTACACAAAAATAAGTGTAGTTCAGAGGCTGTGAAAATAAAAGCATCGGATGAATGATGCTGATACATCGAGATACAACGTTTCCCGAAAAAATTTACACCACTGACGGTGATATTTCCCGTAACCAAGTAATTGAATCGACGACCTGTTTCGACGTAATTCAGTAAGTCAGATTTCAAAACCCTCAGTTCTCTAATCTGCTTAGAATCGATGCGTACGGGTGATCTCCTCTGTTGCGAAAACTCCCACACCAAATTGAAAGGGGATTGCTTTTCGAATCCTATTGATACGAACTTGTTTTTTTCCTTGTTCAGAAAATATGTGTTAGCAAGATAGAGATCTAAACATGCCTCTACGTTGTGTAGTCCAGGACATTCGATTGTATCTGGGGAAAAGCCGATCTCCCTACGCCGTTTCATGAAATCACACTCTGTAGTCACATCTATCCCCTCGTCCATCGGTTCGTTCTTGATAGGGGCAGTTTCGGTTTTGAGGGGCTGCACACGTTTGCGGGTTTTACGTTTGGAAGCATCATCCTGATGGGTCATACGTTTCACTAGTTTATTATGTTTTTCCATTGTAGAATCCTTAGTAGGCTCCATGATGTTTTCACTAGAGCTGTCTCGACGGAACTGTGAGAAAGATACAGCAGCACACATTTATATAGCTTTTTTCATAACACGACACCGGATCGCGTGGATGGAGCAACACGATTGATCCCCTCTCGGGCACTTGGAATGGGGTAAACATTTGAAGATCTGACGAAAACGGTGTAGGATATATCCATCTTTACTGACATCGGGTGGAAATGTTTGAATGAAATCCTTGGTCGTAACATGGCGTGCTTTGTAATAAGCATACACGCAACAGTAATGTCCGCACGTCGTGGTCAATACCCCCTGTAAAGGAATGTTGTTGTAAGTCCAGACCGAGGAATGACGATTCAGGAAAGTTACGAATTCTGGATAGAAAGGATGAAATCCGTATGAATCGAAATATTCAGCAATATTGTTTTTGCCAAAATAGAAGGCTACCCAGTGTGTACCCTGGAAGTAGGAACTGTCAGTGTTTGCGATTATCAAGGCAGGGGTAGGAAACGTCCGAGGTAAAAGGTCTCTCGAGTAAAATGTTCTTGGTGGAACAGTTTCGAGATAGAATCTCCCTGATCTGCGACGTGTTCATGTTGCCTTTGTTTTCGAAAACGTAAAATGAGAGTAAGATGATATTCTTCTAATATTTGGGGGGACGGTTGCGTGTCAACAGGTTTGGCGGACAGTACTTCCAAAGAATCACTATTATAAATATCATCACAGGTTATCAGTCCGATGAGTTTTCCCATCTCACGTTACATATGTTTTCATATGTTTATAATAATATCTCTGTCTTTGGTCATTTCTATGAGTCCAGGGTAAAATCTGGCGTCCGGCAGTCGTGGAAGCAAACGTGTGTCAACAGGTTTGGAAGTTGTCACTTTCGAAGAAACACTTTTATGAGTAATATCACAGGTTTTCCGTTCGGCTGGTTTTTCCATCACAGGTAGTATAATGTCTACATCAGAACTGTCTCGATAACACTGCGAGCCAGAAACACGAGCACACATATTTATAGACAATTCGGTCTCACTGATGGGGGATAACACTTCTGTCTTTTGTTATATCTACTGCACATTCGAATTCAGCATACAGAAGGCATGTTATATTTTCCGACAGCTGGGGAGAAAATTGCATCTCGGCTCCGATGATACCTTGTTCCTGGAGACTGGTGTGCGTGTCGTTTCCTGAAGAGTCAGGCGTTATGTCGAAAATCAGGAAAAAGGACCCGTTCTCGAACATTTTCTTTGTAATCTGGTGTCCGTAATTGGCGTGGTGAATGCCTGTACCGGAAAATACAGTTTGATAGGCACGTGTTATCAATCCACCGTTTCCTCCTGTGGTGACCCGCAAGGGTTCGTAAGGTACGAGTTCTCCATTTTTCACAAGATGGAAAGAAGATAGGTTAAAACTTCTAAAGTCGAACGGATTTTTGTTACTGTCTCCGAGAAAGCTGGCGGTGGATACCATAGCAAAAAGAACAACATTCGGAAAAGGACCTTGAAAAGCATTATCGATCGAAATCTGCTGCGTTCCGGCAACGTAAGAATAAGCTTTGATGACGCTTCTGGTGAACGGATAATGGGCAGGAGCGTAAGAGAGCGCTCTGTGTATGGAGTAGGAATGATGTGATTTATTTCGAGAACAGCCTTTAAAATTTTTATTCTGGTGGTTGGTGAAGTCTGATCTCCCCAGATGTAAAAAGCATCACGTGACCTGGCTAGATCGATACGTACTTCAACGCCGTTGATCAGGTATTTAGGCTGGTGGAAAAAATCTATGTGCAGTTTTCCCATAAGTTCGACTACGGCAGACACTTCAGTAGGATTTCCGGTTGTCGGAACGTGCTGGAAAAAGTCTTTTCTGGCGGTAAAACCCTTGTTGTCGGCTGTGATTTGATCTTGATGTCCGGGTGTGTCCAAGTACCACAAGGCATTTGTGAGATGCGTGTTCGCAGCATCGCTGCCGTAATTGATTTCTGCTTCGAAGATTGATTTATATGCGTAATTGTTATCGGCAACTGTTACAGCGATACCGTTGAGAGCCACTGTAACTTGTGAAAAAAGTGAATGGAGAGGATAATTTACGACCCCGCAGTTTTTGTGAGGGCGTTGGAAGGTTCGGAAGCACTCATGGAAGACCCATCTTGATTGACCATCTGCGTTAGCAGACGAAGATAGGCAGATGAAACATCTAGAAAATCTGTTCCTGCCGGCGGAATGGCAAACTGAAGTATGTTCTGATTATCGATGGAAGCGATAGGCTTGTAGGCGACCGTGTAAGTTTTTTTGACATTTTGCTGAATAGGTTTTTTGCTGAAAAGATCGAACTGCGAGATCATGCAAGTGTTATTCTCCATCATTATCCAAAAATATATTTTCCTGCCGCCTTCTGTTTAATTTTTCTTTTGCATGTTGTCCTAGATTTTGTGTATTTTTTCTCCGTTTTTTGGAGGCGCTTTTTTTACGGATGTTCTAATACGGGTGGCTGAACGTTTTAACATCGACTGAGCAATTTTTGTTGCAGGTTTTGTTCTTATACCGGAACCTACCAGAGAGTCGATTTTGCGTTGTGCTTTACTTTGAAGATGTTGACCCGCTTCACGTACACGTTGACGGACGATAGTTCTGGGAGTCTGTTGGCTTGTTGCAATGTCGGTGATAATGTTAGTGCCTGTTTTTAAAGCTTCTTTCCCGATTGCTTTTGCACCGCTCCAGAGTAGAAGTTTCACCATTCTAAAGAGTCCTGCGAAAAGTGAGCCCAATCCTCTCCCTTTTTGAATTCTAGTTGAACGGTAGATGGGTCCAATTCCCCCACGGATTTGATTACTGTAATATTCGGTCTGCGAATTCATGGTGATTCATTCGCTTTTCGGCATAGACTGAGAAAAATAAAGGCCTGCTGTTTTTTAAAAGGACTTTACTTTTCTACGAAAATGTAAAACAGCAATTGTGGGTACAGAGCCGTTCCTCAAAGGCAGGAGATCTTTTCTATCGTACATCGCAATTTCTATTGTTTCGAAAGAACCTTTATCCAGAGAAACGTAATGAATCGGATTGAAAGTATGATGGGCTACGGGTACTGTGCAAGATGAATCTGTTTCCGAATACAGTTTTCGAGTAAGACGTAGAAGACGTAGCATTTCTCCTCCGACCAATTGCGGTTTCACTAGATCGGAATAAATGTTGGACACAGCGTGCGTAGAATAAATAGATTTCAATATGTCATATCGAAATTTAGCATAGTCATCAGTCTCGTCTATGGGTGTAACAGTATTTGTTGGAGCATCGTTAGATTCAGGCTTTGGAACTCCTATCACGGACAGATGTTTGTACACAGCCTCTTTAAAGAAAAACCTGAGATGAGTAGGAACAGCGACGTTAGCAGGGTTTGTTTTCAGGAAATGAATCAGATCCTCTATTGTGTATGTTGCTGCAGTAAAATAGAATGGCTGTTCGTTAATATAGAGTGTATTATCTGTAGAAACAGAAGATCCCGACGAGTCCCATTGCGGTTCCAACAAAAAATGCCAGAATTTCTCGAGAACGGTTCTCCTTATTTCCAGGTCGTTGGGGAGGGATTCTTCGATGGAAGAGATCAGGCCCTCAGCACTCGCATACGTCCGAACAGGAAAGGTTACCGCTCCAGAATCTGTTTCCAAAACATTGTCGTATAGAGTTGAATAATGCAGTTCTGCTAATCCGACTTCCCACAATTCTGGAGACAGATCGATCCGGTTTGCAAGTTTTAAGGTGAAATTGGTCAGCGTATTGCTCGGAAAATATTTCTCCGATGCAGATGACGGAAGGTAAACATAGAAATTATCGTCCATTCTCGCCGAACAAAAAAGAATTCACTGGATCGTAGTGACGATATATTTTGATATAAATATGTTTTGGAAATTATTTTTCTGATATCTGTTTTACGGAAGATGCCTTGATCCACGAATCGAAACTAGGTGGATATCCGAGCCAGCGAACCAGGTATTCCAAATTTTTTTCCTTTTCCCCGGCTGTTTAAAATCTTATCAATTTTATACTCTTCGTCAGGATCCGAATAAACTTTTTGCAGTTCATGTTTGTAAAATGTACCTTTTACAGGTTCTTCATTTAAATCGTCTAATATGTATACAGGAACAGGTGATCGCTGAACAAGGGAGTGGATTTTGAAAAGTTCTCGTGACCACGATTGTTCGTATCTCTTCTCGAAATGTCCTTTGACGACAGAGATTCGTACGATATCACCAACATTCAGATCTGAAGATGGCTGTGAAATATGTTTGTCAGCTTTGTTGAGACGTTTCCACACGATGTAAATGTTACACTCGTTCACATCTCGAGGTGCCATTCCTATGGAACTGTAGATAGTTGCATTGTAACCTTCGAGAAGTTGCGATAAAATGTCTACGTAACGTCTTGTTTGTTTCGATGTGAAATATTTCCACATTCGTTCTTTCAATGTTCTGTTGAAACGTTCCACTACACTTGCTTTCACAGGATAATTTGAAGCGATCGAAAAATTTACATTTTCATTTTTTAAGAACTTCTGGAATGTAGAATTCGTGAATTCCGTTCGTTGGTCGGTCTGTAGTGTGACGGGTTTTCGTCTGCTTCGTCCGAAAATAGTTTTGAAAGCTTCGATTACCGAATTGTTTGTTTTATTTTTTAGCGGTAATGCAAAGGCATATTTTGAGAATACATGGATCGCTGTCAGAAGATATCTGTATCCATTGTTATGTTTTTGTATCGAAGTCATATCGTTGAGATCAGCTTCCCAAAGCAAGTCTATGTTCCACACATTGTAATGATTCCGGAGGAACCTTTTTCTCGCAGGTTTGTGGAGAATGTACGTTTCCTGGTGCATCAACCATTTTTTCACCGTATTGCGGGATATATTTTTATCCCGTACCGCGTTCCATAAACGATCTACAGATGAGAATGAAGCCCGGTGTCGGGGATCGTAATATATTTTGGTGAGGATTTTATCGTATTTCAACTTAGGGACTCCCATGACTGATCTCTCTGTCTACGGCTTTTTCTCAGAGGAACCAGCTTGTATGCGTCAGGTGTTCTCAGAAAAGGTGTAGTTTTTCTGGAAACACGAACAGCCACTTTCTTCTTCTTTTTCTGTTTCTGTCAATGAGACGGTCCAGGGCTTTCCGTTGACAATGCTGAGAAGTTCAACGTCTTCGGATCAGGAAGTGTTTCTTCCTGACGTTCGTCTATCAAATGTTGAGCCGTAGATTGGTACTCGTCGATGATATTTTGTAAGTGATGACGTGTATTACGGAGTAACCTCTCTGCTAGGTTCGGAGGAAAATACGTCGATCCTGGCGAAATAGTAGAAGAACCGTCGTTATCTTGAACAATAGGAATTTGTAATGGTTCATGGGATTTTCGACTCAGATATAAATACTCGTCCAGTTCTTTTCTGTAAAGCCGCCATTTTTGATCGTCTGTTATATTTTTCATTTTCAGAATATCATTCATTTTCTTATCCAGAACAGATAATTTTTGAGTTACAGATAAGTCGGAACCGCGAATACGTGCTAGTTGTTCCGGTGAAAGGACGATCATCTTTTTGTAAGAAGATGCCATTTTTCAATGAGGAATGAGAGTACCGAGAAGACCCGATAACAAAGACCCTAGAAGTAAGGGTAGGAATCCTCCTTTCTGCACAAGAAGTTTTCTTCTTTTTTCGATGTTCACTTTCGGTTTCACGAGATTGCGTAAGACCGACTTGTAAGGTGTCAGACGACGTTTTGTGGACGGTTTAATCTTCACGTTTCCTTTTAAAACGTTCAGGCAGCATTCGCTGATGAAACAAATTGTCTTTTTCGGAGCACTTTTCAATAATGATTTACGGATTTTGGTCGGTGAATTTTTCAACAGGTGCAAGAAAGGTGAATGTTTCTTGAAAGAAGACGAATTCCTGTTAGAACGTGATTTGGTACGTGTCTTTCTCGTTCTCCTCATCTCGATGTTTTAAACATTCCTGAGGAAGATATGCAGTTGAGTAATTCTGGTTAAAAATGTCTGTCTGATAACGTAAAGGATCCGGTGTTGACTGTGAAAGATCAATATACAAATAACTGAAAGGTTGAGTGGTAGCATCTATATATACTTTTTCGAGTTCCTTCATGCGGTGAGGATGAAATTGTCGTGCAAACACAGTGAATTGGTTCATATCTCGCGGATTATTAAAAATAACAAAATGCTTTACGTTCAGCGAAATGTCTCTGCAATTTTTCCCTTGATGAAAAAGATTCTGTGTTATGAACACCACCGAAATGTTTTTGTGATGACTGCCTTTTGTGAAAAGGTCGGCGACTTTTTCTCCTTGAGCAACCATCATAAGATCATCCAGGATTATGAGAGTAGGGGTTTTTCCGTTCCACGACTGCCAATTCCTTTATGATATTGCACATCTCGAAGATTTTGCGGAATACTGTTTTCCTGATCGTAACACCATACGATTTTCTTGACGGGTCCTTCGACAAGATGAACGATGGAGTTGACCATATTTGTCACAAAAGTAGTTTTTCCACTTCCTGATGCTCCGCAGACCATCATGGTGAAAGGATGGGAAAGTTTAGGAAATATGTTTTATACTGGAGATTTGAAGAAAAATGAAGATCTGGCACATTGTAAACACATTTTATACACTGACTGTCCGAAGAAGGGTTCAAACTCTGGACCGCTACAGACATATTTTAGTCAGCACAGTATCCGAAGGCATACGATAAATGTTCATCGTCGAAACGTCGTTTCAACAGTACCGGTTGAAACAGCTTTTTTTCATATGTACTGATTACTTGGAACTGTTTTGTTCTTCTGATCCTGAAAATATTTTCGACATAACTTCACGTTGCTCATTGTTTATCATGTCGCACATGGTATCAAAATTTACCAATTCCGATGTGGAGGTATTCAATGTGATTCCTTTCACTTTACAGATATACTGAGGTTCGGAGAACAGTTTTGTTATTTTCATGCTGTAACTTTTCGGTCCCGTTGAAACAAACTGTTCACAAACTGCATCGGGTCCGAAATCTGCCAATTCATCGGTGAGTTCTCCTAGTGCGTCACCTGTCTGGGGATGATATTCCATTTCAGGACTATCTACGTAAATTACAGAATCTGTATCACAATAACATATCCTGTCATCCAATTTTTCGAGAAGTTCATACAGTTTCAGACGAGCATGGCATGTTGTGAAGGCTCCGATAGGAACATTTACTTTCCTGTTCAGACTGACAGCCTCTTCAACATATTTCCAGTTCACTAAAACGGTGTCCTGATTGATGAATACGACTCCTCCAATCATTATATTTGGATCAGTCATTTTATCGAGAAAATCTTTCGATTCCTTGATGATGGCCGTCTGGGAAAGGTTGTCCCGTTGACAGAACTTGCCCCATAAAGAATTAAGGCAAAGTTTAGCCAGAGTACGTTTACCAGGATTGACTTCGATACTGTTTTCTTCCAATAGAATACCCTCCTTATCGAAATATTTCTGTATGTACTTCTTCTTATCCTCGTCGTTCTGACACCATGAAGGCCAGCCTCTCGCTTCCTGTTTTATTTTCAAGAAGGTGTTGACATAACCAGCAAAAAGTCTGTTTTTGGTATCTTGTTACTTTTGTACTTGATACAGAGTCTGATGAAGACCTTGCTAGAAGGTTGAAACGTTACGTTTAGTTTATGTTTTTAATAAAATAAATTACTGCCTTGGTCAGCATATTTATGTTTTTTCATAGTAATGGAAACAAGGCTTAATGGTGTTATAATTAGCGTTGACAACCATGCCAGTAGCATCCAAGCGCCTCGTACACTGTCTGCGTCTCCTCGTGATAGCCGTCCACTTTGTAACGTCCTCCTATATTTTTCACGAGTACGTCCACCGTGAAGAAGTATTACATGATTCTGTTCTTCAACATAGGTTAACCATTTCAATGCGAACTTGGACATCTGATATCCATGATGGTAACCTCCTTTAGGGATTATTCCAATAGTGTTAGACGGCATAAATTTCTGTCTGTAAATTAATGAACAGGCAGATGCTATCGTGATGCAGTCCCTGAAAATGTCTATTTTGCATATGTCTAGAAAATTCTGTCTCAACTTTAGACATCCTTGTCTCAACAGGGTCACATTCTTGATGCAATATTGGAGAAGTTCGTTTTTGTTGTTAAAAGGTATATTTCTTTCACATTCATTGTTGTACCAGAACATGAAACGGTTTTGATCTTCAACCGTTTTCATATATTCATATCCGTATGCAGAAGGAGGAGGTGGCGGTCCTATGTAATTTCTATTCTTGTAAGTGTTCCACAAATGCGGATAATATCCTTTCTGCCCAGGTAAACCAAACAGTTTTGAAAATCCTGCAAGATTTGACTGAACATAGTTGAGATTGTCCACAAAATGGAGATTTTGGTATGTCATGCAGACAATTTTGGTACTATCTAAGATAACACGAGGTTTCATTTCTCTCTCCAACATTCTTCGTAATAGAAACGTGCAATCGTAACCTCGTGCATTGTGTGCACAAATGGTTATGTTGGAAAACTTATGTTGCAATTCCAGGTAGGACAGGAATGTGTCTACAGGGTCATCCCAGAATATAAACTCTCTTGTTCCACAAACAGAACATGGAACCGTTAGATCCTCTTTCTTGTAACATGCGTGACAGGCCGTCTGCACTACAATAAGATTAGGAACATGAAGAAAAGTTTTTTCTTTATCAGAATAAGGAATATCAGTGTAGCATTCGAAATCGTAAAACACAAATAGAAATTTTGAATTCTGTTTAGGTTTCGGTATAGGCATGTAGCAGAAATGATTTACAGGTTTCACACAATTACACACACTACAATATTTCATGTTGCATCTATGTAGTTTCTCATATCTATTGTTTGTGAGAATAATTCTGAAACATCGGGGACATTGTTGGATTTTGCTACAGACAGTACCGTTTCGGAATGGTGTAGAAACATGATTTGTGAAACACTGTTCATTTCTGAAATTTCGCTGACATGTCTGACATGTTCTACGGACACCTGGTTCAGGTACCCACGGTGGAGTTGCACGGCACATGTGACTATGAGGTTTACCAAATATAAGCTGGTTACATCCATGACATTCTTGTTTTGCTGCAAATGGTACAACACGGTTCACTATCACATCATAATGTTGTCTGGTATTATCATACAGAAGGTATATAAATTTTGAAACATGTTCAACCTGTCCTTCAAACAGAACATCTTTAGCATCACGAAGATTGTTGTATACAATAATTTTATAATCTGTGAGAACTTGCTGAAATTTTCTCAGTTCAGGAATTCCGCTTCCCGCACACGCATTGTCTGTCAGATCTACATCTGCTTTGCGCATAAGTTCGAAAACAGGTTTGAGAAGATTTCTATTTTTTCGATACTGTGAATAGAACTGATCATTATCAGCATGGGATTTTCCTATGATCAAAGCTTCAGCTAAACAGAGTGGTTTCTTTCTATTCGGCACACCGACGACACTTCTTTTTTGCGTGCTTAGCATGTAATTAGGTAAACAATATGTTTTTGTACCTCCGCCACCTCCGACAGGTATGTCGACATGGTCGGCGCGCAAAATTAAACGGTCTGTAGCCGTGAATGTTTTCGCGCTCTGTAATATTTTATACATAATGTTCCACACCATATCACTGTGTAACTGATCACATCTGTGCCACCCGACATAAATATCTTTAACGCTGGGGTCAGATATGTTAGACAGAGTTAAACCTATCTTGTCTTCATCTTTGGTGTTTTTCTTAACAAAGGTGAGAAGATTTCGACACCTTCACGGATCCATGTGTGAGGATCGACATTTTCTGGAGGGTGCGAGAAACTGAATTCCACACGACGTCCTTTGGAACGGAATTTGGGATATTCGCGTTCTTGAATGTTATGTAATATTATGTTCCCTATTTGTTCACGAGGCACTGTATCACGTTTTCTTTTCTTACCTCTTCTATCTGATACAGAAGCACTTTGGGATGACGGTTCTGCTGAGGGTAAGGGATCTGGTCTCCATGACGGTCCTGGTAAAGGTTCCGGGTCTGATCCGGATGCGGTGTTTCTGGAAGTTCCTGGTGATGTGACGGCTATCTGCTTCTCCTCGGCAACTCTGGATACAGAATCGGGTGTCGATGACGGGCCTGGCGACTCTTCGGAAATATCTCTCCATCCTTCTCCGGTAAGATCGGGTACGAATGATGTCAAGGCCTGTAGTAGACGGTCATACTCCTCTACTAGGGAGATACTTTCTCCCGCCATGATTTTTTGCGCGATGATCGTCAACACTTCCCGCAACTGTCCATGTGTTGTGTAATATCCATCACGATAACGTGCTAACAGATCGTCAGCGGATAACTGTACATCCATGATCATACGATGACTGTTTCACGAAAATTGTGTTGTGGAGAGAACGCTTTTGTTTATATACGCAAGCATGACAAAGCAGTTATTTCCGTTCCTAACGGTTCTACTGCGGCTAGTTAACCGTCTTCACCAGATGTTTTCCTGACGGATATGACTGTTCATGTAAAATTCTCAGAAATCGTCAAACGTCTTCAGCAGATGTTTTCCTGACTGATATGAAGGCTTACGTAAATTCTCGGAATCAATTAACCGTCTTTACAAGATGGCTTTTAGCAGTGACACATTCTGTTATTCAACGCAGATGTCTTCCTGACTCATACGAGTTGCAAAAATCGAAATTTTAAAATCGCTCTAGCTCCTCCCCTAATTAACGTAGAGCGAATCTGATTATATATTCGTAATCTGCACGTCGAGACCTTTCGTTAGAGTGGTCGGAAGGTGGGTCTACGATTGTAAATAAATAAATTAGGAAACCGCGTTGCAAAAAATGATACGAGATGTCCGTCTCTATAAGGAAGTCTTGTTCGAAGAACATGTACTGACACGGAACAAGGAACTTCTGTGAAAATCATCAAGGAACTGTTGTGTCTCACAAAAACGTCGTGATCTCATATGCAGACTTCTAACGTACGTTGCAAAAATTAATTGCAGATGTGTGTTTCTATAAGGAAGTGGATAGAATTCCTTCTGCAGGCATCCTATCCTCCAGTTCATCTCCTTTTCATCTGGGCAGCAACATGGGTGGCCAAGATTTATTACATGTTGTAAGTACCCTTTTACATTTCGCAAGCATACCTGAGCAGAATCAAACATGTTTTTAGGGAACCTTAGTTAATTGCAGAATTCGAATCCAGGGTCTCCGTCGACATTCGCAACCATACCTGAGTGGGATTCGAATCCGGGTTTTCTTTATGCAAACATTGGCAATTCCAGGTTTCGAACCATGTCTGGAGGGTTTCGAATCCGGTACCTCTTTTGTCAAAACATAGTTAATTTCAGGATTCGTGGTAGTTTTTTCATTAAACGTTTGGGGTTTGTATCCTGTCTTAGGCATTCTAATATTATATATTATATATTCTATTTATATACCAAAACAATATTGTTCTGTACAAAATCTTTCATTAACATTTTGAACTTCTACAGGAAAAATTACAAGTTTTCTACATATACGAACTTTTTTTATTTCAACTCGTACTACAGGTTATTAGATATTTTTACATATTTTGTTACACCACTGGTAGATGTTAGTGTATTAGTTTGAGTTTGTTACTCGTTCAGTTTTTTTTTTCAACATCTCCATCATTCGTTCATGTATATTTTCCCCTGTTTCTCCTGTGTTCTTATTTTCACCCTTCTCATTTCTCACACCTTTAAACACCTCCATCAATTCGAAACATATTCTTAAAGATAGATGGGAAGGTACATATTGCG
Organism: Lepisma saccharinum; assembly: GCF_977018435.1. Classification (NCBI taxonomy): domain Eukaryota; kingdom Metazoa; phylum Arthropoda; class Insecta; order Zygentoma; family Lepismatidae; genus Lepisma; species Lepisma saccharinum. The sequence continues at coordinate 4,983,436 of NC_139237.1, forward strand.
CTCTTTGTATATTCTCTATAAAATCGCCAAACACTGGCGCATCTCGTTTCTTGTCAACAATGTAAGTAAATATTTTGACCAAATAGTCCACCGATACCTCGATATCTTTACATGTCTCTTCTAATTTTGCCAATAACTCTTCCGCCAGTCCATTTTCTTCACAGAAATTCACATAATTGCCGATGTGTTTTTCAACCTGTCTTCATGTGTTTTCCTCCATAAGTTTCTTCGTTCTGTCGGACCTGCTGTTGTCTCCTTAATATCGCCATACACCAAATTGAATCCGAGAGGGAGTGTCGACATCTGAAATTAGACAGAAAATATGTTAATTATGTTTTGCACAAATTAATCACTTTCATATATTAATTCACACATATTTTCAGGAACACATAATCCATCACGGGGAGGCTCTGCGAAATGCATATTATCGACATCAGGCAGGCACTGAAGGCGCTGCGCATTTCGCAGAGGCTACGAGGTACATTGAGCGGTACCTGGAGGAAGAAAATAGAATTGAGGAGGCCCAACAGCGTGCCTCCGCTATTTTCCGGGCTCGACGTACCCGGAACAGGGAAAGGCTCCACGCCAATCTCCGTCGGTATAGAGCCAGGTAATTATTTTTCAGTTTATTTCTGATAACATCGTTTATTCTAGCATGCTGTTTTTCCGATTATATATGCTACATATCTGATAACTTTTCTTTCTAGCTGATATCTACATGGAACGGAATATATTTTAATTCTTATATTTTGTTTTTCAGAATGCGTAACCGAAATGACGCTAGAGCCAATCGGCAGCGCCAACTGGTGCCCCCTGTTTCTCCTTCTATTTCTTCTACTGTTTCTCCTGTTTTGTCAGAGCAGGAAGAAGAGGACGACGTCACCGATGTGGTTGAAGAAGAGGAGGAGGGACGCTATACGCCCCCTCTCCCACCCCCAGCAGAAGAGGACCGGGAGCCGACCCCCCAACATCGATCACTGTTAAACGTCATCCTCTTCTGCATTAAACTGTTGATGACACAGGTACCGTTTTTATTTTCTCACCTTTCAAGCTGTCTGCTTCAAAAGAAAGATGTATTTATGTTTACGATTCTCACTGTGTGAAGGTGATGATGGTCTTTGACCAGCGATTTGCATTGTTCTAGGTAGAACATTAAAACTAAATATTAGTCTCTTACCTTTTCAATTTTCTTCACTCTCGCAACAGATGTGCCAGTCTCGGTTATGATCTCCGGTCGGTAGACTTCGATCAACAGTTCTGTGGTACGTACACAATTTTTCTTTTTTATATAGTACTGTCTCCGTGACGTATTTTCGAATTATATTCGGCACGCACTGTTTTGCGCGGAGCATCCAACGCCCACGTGCCTCTCCTATCTTCTTCCTGCCCTGGTACACTATGCACAGTCACCCCCTCCGTGAAACCTACTCTTTTTACTCTATTTATTTTCTTTACATCTAGACGCTCTCTCTCCTTTTTCTCTTTTTGCCGTTTCTCCATCACTCAAATTCATCAACGGTCGCCCGAGAAAAACATCTCCTCCCCAGAATGACTCATCAATCTAAAACATGTTCGGGCATGTTTCAGACCACACCCAATTCCTGGAATTTCAAACTCATCAACGGCCGCCCGAGAAAAACACCTCCTCCCAAAAATGACTCATGATCTCATCTTATCTCTCTTCAAAAACGGAAACACCCAAATTCCCAGAATCTCTGACTCATCAACGCCATCTGTTTTCAGACACCGGAAACGTACTCCAATTACGAGAAAACCAACCGTCACCGCGTCGCCTACTTTTCCTCCTCCCAACCCAGACTTTCTGACTCATCAACGCCATCTGTTTTCAGACACCGGAAACTCCCGACGTCACGGGAAAACCCGAAGTCAATCCTCCAACCAATCAAAACGCTCCTCACAAAATTAAGCCCTGCCCATTTATGACGTCACAACCAATCGAAATCGTCCTTACTAAATAAGCCCCGCCCATTTTGTGACGTCACAAAAAAAGAACAGCTACGTCATCAATTGATCTTTGATCGATCTTTTCCAATCAATTGATTTATCGGACTCAACGCGGGTGCATTACTACTGTTATTGTTACTGCCTTGATTGGTTGGGTCAGTGAGCTCGAGTTAACTTGGTTTTTGCTTTAGCTTTTGACGCTTGTTCACTGGCCCAATATATATATATATATATATATATATATATATATATATATATCAGTAGTGTAAAATACAATAATATAAACTCGATAAATGATGAGCCCCCTCAGGCAGATTTGGCTACACTTAAAACTAGCTCAAGATGTGCATATGAGCTAATTGCTCAAGTGTGGTACTCTGTCTAACCCAAGATTTTTGTAAAAATGCCCTCGGGAATTTCCCGTGAAATGATGAGCCCCCTCAGATTGATTTGCCTACACTTACAAAAGCTACATCTGTGAGATTGTTGTCCATAAGCTTGTTAAAAATAAGCCCCTCTTGATGTTGTTTTGGCTACACCTAAAACTAAGCCAAAAATGCTCATAAGAGCTACCCACATACACCCACCCACACCCACACATAAATATGTGTTACGCATTTACTTCCGGTCCACTTCCGGTCCACTTCCAGTCCACTTCCGGTCACTTCCGGTCCACTTCCGGTCATTTCCGATCACTTCCGGTCCACTTCCGGTTTACTTCCGGTTTAAGTTCAGAGAATTAATATGCAGAGGCCTTCTAGAATTGCTCTGTGACTCTCTCATTTCTTACATCATAAATATGATTTTTCACCTATAAGAATAACACTACATGGGTCTCTGTGTTTTAAATTCATCTGGTGTGTAATACATGTCAGTATTGCCAGTAGTGACCCTTTTGTATGATGTAAATGCTTCATATAATTTAAGAAAATCATCCTTGGACATGTTTAAATTATAATTTTCTCTAGGAGACATCTCATTTCTGCCATTTTTAAGATATATGTTCTTGATGTTGCAGTTATCAAATTTACTTGAATTTTTTTCCTGATTATTGTGTCTTCCAGTCTGAAACAGTACCACCACAAAATCTCGCATGTCATATTGTATACTGGAGAATGAATTTGTAGCATCAAATTCATAATAGCTACCAGTGGCAGGCTTCTGCACACATTGATATGTATAAAATTTTAAAGGCACCTGTGGATTTTTTAGTATATCTGCTTTGTATTTAAGAGCATAACTGGCCTCATATTCAACTACTGGAATTCTTAGCTCCATAGTCTGAATAAGGCATTTGCCCTCATCAGGTAGGGTATTAGGCAGAGCTTCCCCTGTAGAGTTTAATGTACTGTACCTCATCAAAGCATTATTATCATTGGCAGCTCTTCTAAATGTGATTCTTAAACCACCCTTCCACATAATATCTTTGTAATCTGAGAAGAATCCAGGCAACAGGAGCATGGGGAACAATACTTTGTGGCTTTTAGATATAATTTTATCACCAGCCTCAAATCCACCTATTTTGTAGTATGATGCCTCGGTTTTGGATAATTTTAGTGTGGCCAAAGCTGTAGAGGTAATGCCAGGCTAATCTACTCTATTTATAACAACACCATGTTTTCTGATCTCAATTTCAGAGAACAGATGTGCCACAAAATTGTCTACCAATCTTATATTTGAATTTGCCGGATAATCTGTACTATCGAGCTTTACAACATCAAACTTGATGTATAGATCTGCTCTGTGAGGGTGTATAAAGCCATCCCCTACATCAAGATCAACCTCAATCTCTGTGTTGGGTTGATTTAAATTTGCAAAGGTCCTCCTGTTTGGGGGGAATGATTGTACCTCATAACTCTCAATATTTTCCATTTTTTTGTATGTATTTTTATTTAAATATTAATCTCTATGATTGCAGTTGTTGTGGCTCCAGCAAAATCAACTAATTCTTCTTTTCATTAGTGACCATCAACTCAATGTAATCTATTATATTATGACACACAGGAAAATATAATGTTGGGGATGGAGTGTAGATGATGGGCTCCATAAATTCAGAGTTAGGTTTGAATGTTGCAATGATGCCAGTTTGTTTGTGAGTGCCTATGCCATTTGATTTGGTGATCATACCCTCAGCCACATTACAGTGAATATTTAGAGTCTCTATGGCTAAGAATTTAGGTATATTATTAGCAGTGTGTTTAATGGCTGGTTCAAGTTTTGTGTTGTTCTCAAAGCCTAACAGCTCTCCTATAGTACCCAGATCCACTGTTTCTGTTGCAGATACAATCTCTACTCTGTGAGTGACAGAATTTTGAGTTAACACTATACCTCTGGGTAACTGAGCATTTAGAGTAGATAGATTATATTGCCCTGGAGTGATAACAATTTTTTGATCACCAACTGCAATTGTGTTGTTGTGGTGTGTAATATTGGGGATCAAGTACATGCCATAAAATGCTCTGAGAGCTATTGTTTTGGGATACACTATATCATCATGTAATCTAAGTTTCAATATTGAATTTTGGCTGGTGAGATGGAATACCCCCATGATGTTTTAAATACCACAGGGCCTTTTGAAAATCTTCAATTGATGGTTTATTTATTTGAGACAGATATCTAAGAATAGATAAACACAGATGTCCACAATTAACATCTTTGAAATTTTGAACATGGGCATTATTGTAATAAAGATTAGTTGATTTTAGATATTTTACTAAATTTTCAGGTGGAACACCTCCAAATGAATCAAACACAAATGCCTCATCTTTTAAATATTTAAGATAACAGATCCAGAGAGTGCCCTAATTTTTGTACTTATCCAAATTAACTATGCCACACTCTTTGTTGAGTGGTTGTTCTGGTAAAGAATCAGACATGTACACACCTCTAAAATTTTTGATGCCCAGTGGCTTGATTAAAGCTTCAATATCTTGGTTTGTAAGGGGCTCTTGTTTTTTTAAAACTTATTCATGCCTCTCTTAACACCTTTGCCTTGTTTTTCCATAGCTAGATTATGGCGCTTCATTTCATCTAATTCTGCCTTATTCTTCTTGGCATCTATTACTGTGTTTGCTATAGCAGCTGATCCCCCAGCCAAGCTCCCAACAGCCCCCAAAGCTGCTAAGATGGCCGGGATAGTAAATATGAAGCCACCCACATGTGATTTTTTCCTGGATTGCTGTATTTTTTTTAATTGGGGGGGTACTAAGTAATAATTTCATACCATGGCCCTTGGCAAGACAAGAATTTTTTTTCTTGCGCTGCTTTTTGGTTAAAAGACTATCAATAGTTTTAAGAGATTTAAGACCTGCATAAGGTATCTGATACATAACACCCTTGGCCTTCATCCTAGGTTTATTATATATATATTCTGGGATTACATAGCTTAATTAAGTGGCTTAAATTTATTTTATATATCACAACCCCCACCCCAGTTTTTGTTTGGTGTTCATAGCTATGGTGGTCCCCAATGCTGCTATTCTCTCACTTAAAGAAGCATCTTTGCTTACAAATCTACCAAATGCAGCCTCTTCTAATTTTTTGTCTGCAACATGTCTCTTGTCAAGATCAGAATGTGTGTTGTATGCTATGTCATGGTCTCTACAAGCAGCATCTAGGGGATTAACACCAGGATCCCCTCTGTTTAATCTATGGTCCAATTTTGTACCGGGACCACAATACTGATAGCCTGGAATGTGTAGTTAAAATGGCAGCTTGTTTATGATGTCATTAACCAGCCCCCGACCCTCAGAGATATTCCAAAATTTAGGTGGTAGAGTATTAATAATTTTGATAAGATATCCAATCCCCTTAGTGTCATTCACTATAAAATTAGACAATTTGGTGCTTATCATGTCCATAATTCCAACCTTTTCATTGTAAGAATTGTGGTTGCCAGCATTTTCCTCCCCAGCTATGACCAGCAACCTATCTACAAGTTTCCTGACATCATCAACCCACACAAATTCTTTAGGCAGGGTTGTTGTATTGTTTGATTCCACTACCAGTCTTGATCTGTGACCATATGGGCTTGATTAACTTGTTGTATTTTGCTCCACTGCTAGACTTGACTCTTTTTTGTGTGGGATCATTGTTCTAGTATAGAGCATCTGATTTTATTAATATTTTTTGTAATGCTCATAATCTTGATCTGTATAGCTGCCAGGTCTTAACAAAACCACCTCTTTCTCCAAGATGAGATTCTGAATATACAATTAGATCATCTCCCATAAATGTTACTCTGAAATTGCCAATTCTATGTATCATGCTACCATCACGCTCTGTGTCAGCATATAAGCCAAAGACCTCATCTTTGTTGTCTATAGGTGTGCTTAAATATTTTTGAGCAAGAAGACCCCATTAAATAGGATCCTGAGTAACTTCAATTCTTCGAGGAGCAACAGGACTAGGTGTATGAATACTAGAAAGTAGGGTGATTGGATAATCTAATATGTTCCTAGCAGCTACAGGTACAAGCTCTGTGATCAAATTTTGATTTTGCTCTGTAACAGTTTTGATATTTTTACCTAATTCACTAATAGCATCAATAATAGGTTGTTCTGTTTGCTTGTGTTGTTCATAGATTCCTCGGTTCTCTGATTTCCATCCCTTAAATCTTTTTACAAGATAATCTCTTAATTTAAGATCATCAATGATTGGCCTTTTCATGGTTATTTATATATGTTTCAATGTCTAGAATATTGTTGATTTTATTTCTGTATTTGCCACTATTGGGTTTCCTTGTCATATCAATTGTGACAAACCCATAGCTGTCCTGGTTCCAGCACCTACTGCAAAACTTGGAAAAATCATTGTAGCTCAAGTCCCCACCTACATATTCATCATGTATGTGTTTGAGGTTGGTATGATCTTGATGAAACACACATATGAAATTGCTGTTGTCTCGGATCAGCTGCTTCGGTATTTTAGAAAAAGTCTGTGCCAGGTAGAAGCAATCTATGTTTTTGTGCCGCCCCTGTGTAAAAAAATTTCTAACCTTGTTTTGATTATCCAGTATAATATCATCAAACACAACAACAGAATTATCGAGAGATTCATGGAGTATCTTAACATCTGATTCAAAAGTGGCAATATCCAGTCCATCATATAGCTTCATCAGCTGCTGATATTTTAATTGTTCCAAGCTCTTAGAGAAAACATACAAGTGCCTGTTTTTCCAGTCTAACCAGTTGGGTGCCAATAAAAAATTATCAATCATTAGTGTAGTTTTACCACAAGCCGATGGCCCAACAATAAGACATCTAATATTATCAGGCAGCAGCATTCCATTTCTCTTATTCTGCTGTTCAGGCTCTGGCAGCCTTCTTATAACATCCCAGGTGTTCATAGTATCACTTTGTCTGCCTCGATCCAGCTGTGTTCTGGGAGTCCTAGCCATTTGACAAGTATCTTGTTGCCTTTTCTGCGGATGATTTTTTCTATGAGATATGTGTCAGGCTGCTTAGTTTTGCTGAGTTCTTCTTCATAAAACCTGCCTTTGAGAATTTCTCCTCGGTGATCTTTTATTATATATGTGTATCGGGTCCCAGGTTTAACTTGAACCACTGTAAATAATTCAGTGCTCCAGTTTCTGGTAAAGCCTCTTTTGAATAAGTGTTTATATTTTCTGATTCTTACTTGATCACCAACCTTGTATTTGGCTTTTCTTGTTGTTGGCTGGTATCTAGGATAATAAACAGTGCTGATCAATTTTTGCTCATCAGATGAAGTTACCTCAGAGGGTTTCATGTTGATTGTGGAATGGACAGAGTTGTTATATTTATGTAGACGTTCTGGAAGAATATTAAGCCATCTATAATTACCTTGAAGTGTAAATTGTTTATACATATGATTTTTTAGGATTTTGTTGAATCTTTCTACAATAGAGGCCTTGAGATCACTGTAACTCGGGTAATGTTGTATTGACTGGCTTTTTATAAATTGTTGGAACACAGAATTATAAAATTCTTTGTCATTATCTGTTTGCAAATAGCGCGGTGATCTTCCACTCTGATTGATGATTGTCCTGAAGGCTTCTGTAACACATTTTCCAGTCTTGGATTTGAGTGGCACAGCCCAGGCAAATTTTGAAAATGTATCTATGACAGTGAGTAGATACTTGTAGCCCTTGTTGATCTTGTCTAAGTTTTTCAGCTGTCCACTTGCCATCTCAACCAAGTCACACTGCCATAAATCATCTATGCCTTTTGTAACCACTGGCAGTCTCTTATAATTATGTCTGGCTTGTCTGTGTAATTCATCAGCAATAATTTGTCTAGACATAGTAAGTAAACAAGAATATTGCAACTATGGGGTGTTCAGCAGCTGATACTACAGGATTTTCTAAATACAGTTTGTCTCCTATCTGTATATTAAATTCCAGAGAGCCATCATCTTCAGCATAAGATGTTTCTAATGTTTTGGGGTCTGTAAAATCCTCTAACTCTACACTGGTGATTTTTGCTTTGTTATCAGCATTTGTTATTGATAAAGTAGGGTAGTGGTGTGCCTGTGGTTGTAGCCAATATTTGATCTTGATTGGTCTAAGTGTGCGCCCAACAAAAAATTGGTAATAAAATTGTGCAGGGGACAGCATATATATTTTGCCACCTGGTGTAAATGGTGAATCATATTCTTTGTTGGGGATACTGTACAATTCAAGAATTACTGTATGTTTAGGATTCTCGATTATGCCAGTTATTTCTTTTTCTGCTGTAAGCAATCTACTTGTTACAGATTCAAGGTGCTCATTGATAGTCCTAACAACATCATCGTGGCCTGGCTTGATCTTTATGTCCACAACAAGTTTTTTGTATTGTTGTACAATCTCTTGAAGCTGGGTGGCAAAAACAGACAGAGCATTTGCTTGGTTGGATTCCATTGTTCCTAGCTGTTGCTTGATATTAGCTACAATTTGCTGTAAATTTTCAACAACTGCCAAATTTGAATTTTGAGCAGTAAGATCATGGACTTGTCTTCTGATATCCTCAAACAGGGCATGCAGTTCATTAATATGTTGATTAGTTGGTAGAGTGGCCACTGTCTGAGTAAGTTGTTTGATCTCTGTCTGGATATTCTTGATATCTTCTGATTTCAATATGCGATTCACAGCTCTCTTAATATTTTTAAGTTTCTGTGATGTAGGCAGATTTGATACAGTATTCTGCAAAGATTCAAGTGCCAATTTCACATTATTTAATTCAGAAGCATTAGCCACACTTTGCATAGCATCTTGGAGCAGGGTTATGTCTGCCTGAGTAGGTGTTGATTGTTGTAAAATTTCAAGCTTTGTTTGGATATCATCGATCAAGTGATGAAAATGAGATAGCTCAGATTCAGTGTTGAGGTTTTCAAGTTTTGTGATCTGTTGCTGGACACTGACAAGGGTATCTACAATACCAGGCAGGCGAGATTCTAGAGATTCTTGTACATTTGTCAGATCACTTTGCACTGCTGCTATTGTACCCTCAAGATGGCTTATGGTACTCTGAATTTTTCCAAAATCTTCATATGTTTCAAGTTGCAGCTTGATGTTGGCAACACTACGAGTTATAGCACTCAGAGCATCAGAAGATGGCAAGTTGTTCATAAAATTTCAAGTGTCTCAATTTTTTCTTTAACCTCGGCTATGGTATTGTTCAAGAGGTCCAGATTAGGAATCTGTAGTGATTGAATCTGTTCCTTTAGAGTGGAAATTACTAGATCAAAATCTTCTTGTGACTTTATGCTTTTGACTATTGTTTGGAGCTGTGCCTGGACATTATTAATCTGTTCTTCCAATTGTTGTTTCAATTGCTCAGAGTTGGTAGCCTGAGTCTTAAATTTTTCTTGAAGAGCTGCTACAGCCTCCTCTAAACTTTGAAAATTATCTAATGTAGCCAAGTCAGTATATTTTTGAAGCAGCAATTTGAGTTCTGAATCAATTTTAAGAAGAGGGTCCATGCATTGTGATTGTAAATTTGTAATTTCTAGTTGAAGACTGGCATTGAGTGTAGTTTGTAAAGCTTGTAAATCACTTCTTAATTTTTTAACTCTGACATCAAGCATCAGAATCTCATCACTGTGATCGTCATGCCTTGTATGGCCAAATATATCATTAGGCATTTTTGTTTTAGTGGTTATTTATTATTGAATATCTAATTCTTAATTCTATAAAAAAGGTATAAGCTTGTCATAGGATTCCTGGACCTCAATATATAAGCAGTCACCAGCAAAAACAGTATATACAGTGCCAGAAATCATGTTTGAGTGCTTTATCCTGTAAATAATTTTGCCTATTGAAATCTTGACATTACCCTCGGGGGTTGTAATAAATTGTAATTGACCACCTACAGGTAATTGGTAATGATTTAAATTATTGTTAAATATGTACAATGTTTTACCTGTTTTATCATCAACATCTGTAAGTATGCAGTTCAGATGAATAATTAACAAAGCACTTAGTTTAGATATTATATCAGGAGAGGGTGCTGGTGTTGGCAGGTCCATAATAGCCTGTTTTTTGAACCCAAATAAGTTCATAGGCATGTTATTTATTTCAAATCATGCTCTGTAATTGAGCATTGATTACCATTTTTCAAATCACAATGACCCCATGGTAGAGTATGTATGCCACATGAAAAAATGCATCTCTTATCATCATGTGGGTCCAGAGCCACTTTTCTTACAACATTTGTATTGAACAAGTGATCCTCACTCTGAATTCTGCATTCTGATGTTCTGATTGAACTCTGTGATTTGAGACAATTTTTGTAATCTTTAAATTGGAGCTCTTTGTCTACAGTTACTCTGCCAATGCCCTTGGTTTTTTTTGCAACAGCACCACTACATGTTTCAAAGCTGTACATCTCGGCCCTTAACCCAGCAAATGCCACAATAACATCACCAAGTGTCTCATCTTTTAACTTGCCAGGCACCCTTTTGTTGTGGGGTTGAACCTTTGTATGTTCACTGGTATGAAAATATTCAAGCAATGCAGGCTGTGTCATATCTTGATAAACATCTTCTGTCTGAATGCCAAGAATAAAGCTATCTGTGTCCATGTACATCAGTTTTACACGATCCTTATAAAAAGGCTTCAACACATCATAATAGAACTCCAGCATGTGTAATTTGGCCAATTCCAATATCACAGCCCCTACATAAATAGGCTTATCAAACTTAATCTTTGTTTTTTTCATGTTAAAAAGTGCCATATCCTCATCATAAATTCTTCTATAATTGAAATTAGGCTTTGCAATAAATTTTTGGCTCAGGCTGGGGTCAGTAATTAATTTAACATCACTATGTTTTCTGACATTTTCTATGGTTTTGCCATACACTGAATTTACCATCAATTTAAACAAAGTCTTATCAAATTGGCTCATTGCAGATGTTCGAAGCTCTGTGTTTGTATCAATATATGGCTTCAACCATCTTGAGTGCCTGAACCTTAAGACTTTGCCAACTTTGGTCACTTGAACACCATGATTCATTAGGAACTGGAGGTTTTTGTAATATATGACATAATCCTGTTTTGGCTCTAGAGTCATCATCAATTTCTTTTGTTTAGAGCCAGGTGAGCACTCAACCTCAGGAATTGGGGGCAGATCAGAAAATTTCTTGTGTAAATCATCAGGAATTGTCAGATCAACCTCTAAGAATAGACCATAGTGACTGTCATCAAAATCCTGAAGATCTCCAATATTGAAATCTTCAACCCACTCAAGCCCTGCATATGGCAGTTTATCCGTCATAGCATAACCATACAGGCTGTTGGCATCTACATACAGTATATAATTTGATGGCAGTGCTGGATCATAATTGAGAATATACTTGTTATTTGCTCTGGCATATCTCTGAGAACATTGCACCATGCCTCCTCTTATACATTGCTCCATAAACAGATACATGTCCTGATCCTGGATCAGATCCAATTGCATTTTAGTGTTTAAAAACATTGCAGACCATGCTAGGCCTGGTGCACTGTAAAAATACATTGGATTCAGCTTATAATTTTCCATGGAAGATTTTCTAAATGCCTGAAGTATATCAGCTAAGAGAGTGACATCAAGTTTTAAATATGCCTTGTGATAATCACCAAATGTTTGGCATTTTAAATTGTTCCACATCAACTGGGCATGGTGATAATCTTCATCAGTGATTCCAGATGCTCTGAGTTTGCTGTAGAACTCTTGTTGTGGTGGCAGAGAACACTCATCACTCATCAAATTTAGAAAAACCTGTAACATAATCATATGGATATACACCCTTCCGCCTAATTAATTTCAGGTCCTGATTTGGAAACATAGCTCATGTGATTTTGAATTGATCATCAGATAATTGACTGGCCAGTGTAGCCAGGCTAGCAGACAGAATTCTGTAGGAATCAAGAAATCTTAAGTGAATGGGAACACCATTAACTTTAATTATCTTGCTAATAGCTATATATTTCTCATTATTTTATGCTAAAATATTTAAATTCTGCTTGTCAAACCCCTCGTACCTGATCAGATGATGAAAATTTTGGTCTCTGGATATTAATATTACAGCTATTACACAGGGCCATTTTGAATTTACCATCTGTATGAGAATGGTGTATCACCTTGATATTTGTATCTGAAAATTCAGAATCACATACCGGGCATTTTTCTGCATTGTTGAAATTTTCAATCTGATCCTCTGTTAAAGGCAACATGGGTTTTGATTTTAATAAGATATTAGATGCTATGTCATGGCACTCATTTTCTATTCTATGTGCAAATTTTTTGATGGCATCTGCTCCCATGTATAAATATTCTTTACTAACCACACCATCCTGTACAACAACATAATAAAAACTAGAAGGCTCACGTAACTGGTATGATGTAATTGAAGATTCATCAGGATCTGGGCTGCAGAATTCAAGGGGTTTGATTCAAAATCACAGACTATATATGCTGGGTGTTCCAACAAGGCTTCAAATTTTTTTGAATTTGGCATTTTCACTTGGATTAGGCATCACCATATGAACAGGTTTATGGTTGCCACAGTATTTCAGATGCTCAATTAACTTGTTTTTAGCAATTTCTGTATTCACTTCACGAACCCCATTTATTATTTTTTGACCATCAAATACAGTTAAACATCTTCTACACAACTTGAATATTGTCTTAGATTTGTCTAGTTGTGTTCTAACTAAAGCTTCAAGATTATGTATCAGAGTGTAATGGTGTGTGCCATCCTCTTCAATTAAGAGCAGATCAATCGGGACAGCAGAATCATCATCAAGTGTACTGATTCTGAGAGGTGCTATCAAGCAATTGCCACGGCCAGTAGAACAAATAAAAACATTAATAGATAATTGTTTACCATTGATATTCCTGGCCTTTTCATTTTCAAATTTATCAATATTCTGAACAGACATTGGATATTCTAAGCCCTCCATTGCATCATCAAAATCATGTTCATGTTGTATATAATAATTTAATCTCTGAGGATTCCTTAAAACTGGATACAAAGCAGCTAAAATACACCACAGAAAGCATTTCTCATCATTATTTTCTATGTTAACCACGGCTCTTTTGTTTTTAATATTGGCAGGTAATAGCAGATATGTAGATCCTTGTAATGGGCTGAATTCAGAAATATTAATATATAACTTGTGTGGGGATCCACATAGGCTCCAACCCGATTCTTTTGCTGCAAATTCAGAATGTTTAATATTCAATTGCTCTATCAAACTGCTTATTATTTTGTCTAAATTTGCATTTGAATATACAGCTACAGTTTCTGTTATGTGGGGCTGTGTAAATTTGGTGCCATTTGATTTCTTATATTGTGTAAACAATTTGAGGGACAGCTTATAAGAGCCATTTTGTGCATTTAGAATTGCCTGCACATCAGGATTTATACTGTTCAAAAAATTCTTAATGTCACATCTTGGCTCTGATATAAAACGGTGATCCCTAAGTTGGCCAGCAAAACTGCTATGGATGGGTTCATAGCGTGGCTGCTTTGCTGCTCTAGCATTAACAGGTGTTTCATGCTTCCTTTTCAGACCAGATGATGATGGTTGTGGGGGCAATGTTGATGACTGTGCAGAACAAGTATCTATGTGTTTATATGTGAAATATTCCATGCTATATTTTCTATGGCATTTTGGGCATATTTTTGTGGGTGTTCTGCATTTTTCTGGATCACAATTCTTTTGGTGCCTAGCCCAATTGGGGCTGGATATATTCTTATTGCATTGATTACAATATTTTTGATTTGGCATTTTTGTTGTTGGTTTATTATATAAAATTTCTTAGAATTCAAATCAAAATTCTATGCTTAATAAAAAATATCAGTTGGGTTCAGCAGTGTTCTTTGTATACTTAGTGTGTGTGTGTGTGTATGTGTGTTAATATTTTTGGCTTTGGTATTTATATAAAATTTCTTGGGGTTCAAATCAAAACTCTATACTTAATAAACCTATGACAGGTTGTATAAAGCTGATAGCCTACATGCACAAAGGTAGAATAAGTACAGAAGCACTGCCCTAGCACAAATGCATGTTTACACAAGCATGTCCTAGAAAAACAATAACCTAATACCATGTGTCATGTATAACAAATTGGGGCAGATATAAACCCTTTGTTCAATATATTAAAAAATTTTTTGATACGAATAATAAAAAATTCTGTATATTAAATCAAATAGATTTGTAATTCAATTTATATAAATTTGCAATATTTTTGTGTTTTAATTATAAGATATTCTATATTATTAATATTTAATTTTTAATAAAAAAATATGAGGAGCACTGCAACAACATACCCTTACTCTTCAACAACTCTCACAATACTGGCTGATATGCAATGCAAAATCTCTTTATATAGCCCAAGCACGGACCGCATTGAAAACATCTGAAACAATACGCCAATCAGAATATGTCACATCATCACATTATGTCATAACCAACCAATCAGAAAACAACACATGCCTAATAATTTATTGCATAATATTGGATAATAATTTGTTGCACAACATGATGCAATAGAAATAAACCAGAAATAGGCCACAAGTGGACCGGAAGTGGGCCACAAGTGGACCGGAAGTAAACCGGAAGTGGACCGGAAGTGACCGGAAATGACCTGACGTGGACCGGAAGTGACCGGAAATGACCTGAAGTGGACCGGAAGTGATCGGAAATGACCTGAAGTGGACCGGAAGTGGACCGGAAGTGACCGGAAGTGACCGGAAGTGGAAAGTGACCGGAAGTAAATATGTGTGGGTGTGGGTGGGTGTGGGTGTATGTGGGTAGCTCTTATGAGCATTTTTGGCTTAGTTTTAGGTGTAGCGAAAACAACATCAAGAGGGGCTTATTTTTAACAAGCTTATGGACAACAATCTCACAGATGTAGCTTTTGTAAGTGTAGGCAAATCAATCTGAGGGGGCTCATCATTTCACGGGAAATTCCCGAGGGCATTTTTACAAAAATCTTGGGTTAGACAGAGTACCACACTTGAGCAATAAGCTCATATGCACATCTTGAGCTAGTTTTAAGTGTAGTCAAATCTGCCTGAGGGGGGCTCATCATTTATCGAGTTTATATTATTGTATTTTACAGTACTTATATCGTCATAAAAGAACATTCCAAGCATAATAAATAATAAATTGGTAATTAAAAATTATGTTTATGATATGAAAACTGTGATTCAAAAGAGGATTACATTAATATTTTATTTCCATGAAATATTTTTCCAGGAGACTAATAAAGATGACTAAATATCATATCATGTTTTATTATAGGCCTATTACTGCATTATGATTTCATTGAAAATGTATATAATTTAAGCTAATGGCCTGTACTTCAATAATTTCATTACAGATTAATATCAGAAACGAATGTGCAACATCTAAGTAATTAGAATAATTTCATTCCTTGCATGGAAACCAAATATTAAATTTTAGAATTTTACTGTATCTGGTGAATTCTGTAGAAGATTTTGTTTGTAGGGACAAGCTGCTTCCAGAGGTAACAGTTTTTTCTATCTTGCCTCTTACGTAAAATATAGGCAGCCATTTCGGAAGAGACGCGAGCGACCTTTTAGTTGTTGATGTCGTTGACTTCTGTGATAGGAGTGGTTTGTCGTTCTCTGCGCTTCGTTAACGCTGCCATGGCACGTGGGATAGAGCAGGCTTTCGCCAATAATACATTGGGTGACATTTTATAAAACGTATCGAGACTTGGATTTAGCCTTTTCCAAGGAATATTTAGTTTATTTCAAATATAACTCAGTTCAGTTTACAGAGAGATTGTCCTAGAAGCATATAAAATGAAACCACATGGTAATATAATTAAGTCTTGTTTCCATATTAAAAACACTAAAGTTGCTGACCAAAGCAGTTTATGAAGATCAAAAGCACTTTACAAGTAACGTTTCTACCCTATATCATCAAGATCTTCCTCAGTTTAGTTCTTCGTCTGAAGAAGATCCTGATAAAGGGTAGAAACGCTACATATAAAGGGTTTTTAAGTCTTAATAAACTGCCTTGGTTAGCAACTTTAGTGTTTTTGAAACCTTATGTGGTAATATCGTTAATTATAATAGTGCAAAATATGCTGTTGTTCCTTGCGGAATGATGTTTTATTTTGTGACATCAGTTATTACTACATTATACTATATTATCATACAATCTTTCAATTGTAGATCTTGGAATAAGTGTTTGCAATAAGTTTCACATCAACAAATTTAAATGGAGGGTTATATTATCAGAATTTCATTTACCAATAGACATGTGTCTGTGGATAATAATAAATTATAATACATAATAATAAATTATATACAATAATTATGGTTTAACAAACCAAAAGATAGAATAGGGATTATAAGTATAAAATTATAATATAACAGATGTTACTCGTAATTTCAAGCCATTAATTTTTTTATTTGTTCGGTACAATTAAGTAACTTTTTGGTGCAAATTTGGACAAAATTAATTACATAATTAAATCTCTTATAAATGTATTTTCTAAGTGTTCCTGAGTATATCTTTAATTTTCAAGATTTCTCGTACCATAAAAATTCGCCTGTTGGATTTTAAATTGTTTTCGGAATGGTAACTTGTCGTAGAACGTGGTTTTGTCTCAAATTATTTGTACTGACTTTGTCATCACTAGGATTATGGAATTAAACCATAAAATTGAAAATAACGTGTTTCTATAAAGGTTTTTAAAAATATTAATTTACAGGTACGTTCATAAAAGTAACCTACTACCTAGTCTGAAGCACAGGATAATATTTTCGAATATCGGAAGCTGAACACGCATACAGAAACCGAATCGGTATAAGAAATATAATTATGTATATTTATTTGCTCTCACAACAATGTTTATCAGCAAGGAAACACAAAGTATGCTATCATACTCTAAGCAAGGACAGAGCATGGCATATGTTCTACCATAATAATGAAAGAGCACGAAGAGGTTGTAATATTCTCGTCGTGTAATTAAGATGCCGGTGTTCGATGCCCAGTGCAGGCACATAGTGGTTTGGATCTCATTTTAAACTGTAGGTCAAGTCCTAAATAGCCTTATTGTGCATAAAAGTTTACTAATAACTCAAACTAACCATGGGAACATCATACTACCAGTAATAAGCATACACAGAATACCATGTGAATGCTGTGGTGTGTTGCAGGTTGGTGGAAGGTTTGTTGATATATTCTGGTAGAAATAAAAGCTAATATTTTTAAAATTTCATACCTCTGTGAGCACCGTCCAACACACAACACTATTGATCCTCACTGAGTAAACTTTCTGAACCGAAATCTCCAGAGTTAAACAAAGGCTTAAGAAAATAAAGAACATAATTTCAGCCTAATCTGGTAGCTAAACTATTTATCATAACGCTCGATCAAAGAAAAATTGAATTGATCAACAAAGGTTTATTCCCCACCTTTATGAACATGACATCATTTTCGTCCAACAACAAAACTGCATGTACATCTGCAGAATATTTCCCAGGAAGGGGCAAGCAATGTAATTATTTTTTCAGGTTAGGGCAAACGAAGCATGTTTTCTAACATAATAATGTTGACTCCTCCAAAAACACCAATTCAGTTTTTAGCTATCATGTTCCTTGAATGGTCTTCTAATAATTAACATAAACTGAAAGGGAATTATGTACGTATGTGAAATGTATATTTTTATGTGGCATTCATTTCCAGGGGGCGTTCTCCCCTTTGCCCACCGCATTCCGAACGTCTATGTAATCAAGTATAATTATAATATGTGTGTGTGTATCAATATTCGGAAAGTTACTTTTTAAAAGTGACAGAGTTATAGTTAGGCTACTTACTATTGTGGAGTTACTTCCTGCTGACAATTTTTTGGCGAACAAAGTACACGCAATCAATGATCGTTAATTGTAATGAAATAACTATATAAAGCAAGGGCGCCCGCAAAGGGGGGGGGGGCAAGGGTCACTAGTAGACCTAGTGTCCGGGTACTGAACCCTCAATTGGCGCTCGAATCATCATTTGGCGCTCGATCGCCTTAATGGATTTCTCTCGTAAGGCATGATCTCCACTTGATGGCGCAGTGTTGTCAACTCCTTACCCGAAAAAAATCACCAAGGTTGTGGCGCTTGTTGTAGCTTTTTATGATGTATATTTTGAGGGCAGAGTTGGCAACACTGTGGGTTTACTGTAGCCTTTTATGAGGGGGGGAGGTCTATTGCCCCCTTTTTATATTTGGCAACACTACCGTAGATTGACAGTGTTGTTAACCTACTGGGTTTTTTTCACTGTAAATTTTTATCAAAGGACCTGAGGGGTCCATGTATTTTTTATGTCTGGCAATACTGTTGGGGGCCTAGTGTTGGCAACACTGTGGGTTTTTACTGTAGCCTTTTATGAGGGGGGTCTATTGCCCCCTTTTTATATTTGGCAATTTTATTGGATGTTTTTTTTGAGGCTTGGGTTTTGGCAACCCATCCGAAGAAAATTCCACTATGTGATCTTTTACTGGCTAAACTAACCTACAAATAGGAATTGGCAACACTGACGAGGCTCGAATTATTATTTGAGGCTCGAAATCATCATTTAATGCTCGTCGGTGTTGCCAACCTACTCTACAAAAATTCCACTATATGATATTTTGAAGCTTTTCACGGTGTATGTTAACCTCACAAGCAGTGTTGCCAACTCGGGGCGAGGCGTAGCCTTTTATGGTGTATGTTAACCCTACCAGCAGTGTTTCCAACTCGTCGTAGCTTTTCACGGTGTATAATTTTTACACGCGCGCGCGTGTATTGTGACGAATGCACTCTCCCATCCTTGAAGGATGAATGCACCTTAAGGTAATTTTCCAACTGTGGGACCAAATGTTTATATATCGTGACCTTTGTAAACCTCTTTCGGGAACAATGTGTCGCACACACACACGCGCGCGCGCGTGCCTGTATTGTGACGCAAGCAAACAAAAAAAAACTTTGCGTGTCATTACAAAAAAAAACTTTGACCGTATTCTTAAATAACTAACAAGAACAATGAATTTTTTTGGCTTCCGCAAACAGATCAACATGGAGACTGCACCGCCAAATTTCAATAACCTCTTACCTTCCGTGTTATCTAAACTCAATGGTTTACTGATTGTTCATCTCAACAGCATTTGGACGAAACTGAATGACGATGTGGGCAAGATGTTTTATGTTTTTAATAACAATTTACATTTCTACAAAATTCCGATCGACGGGAAACTTCAAATCACCGTGAATCCGGAAAACGCAGGCGAAATCAAAATTTCTACCGGCAAGAATATTTTTCGAATCAAGCACGACAAGATGCTTTCTAACATTACGTATTCTGCAGGAGATTATCTTTACATGGAACTTCTCGGAGATTACGACAAACTTATTCCTCTTTTTGTAGAATTACGAATCGTCTATCCTATTATAAATAACCGTTAACCAAAAATGCCTAACGACATTTTCGGCAACACCAAGCGTGTAGACCACGCAGAAGAGATTCTCATGTTGGACATTCGAGTTAAGAAGTTGAGGACCGATTTGATCGCTTTGCAGGAGACCTTAAACAAAAGTTTAGAGTCGGAAATCGCTACGCTCCAAACGCAATGTCTCGACCCCATTCTGAAAATCGATTCCGAACTGAAAACGCTCATAAAAAATTATGTCGACGTACCTTCTTACGACAGCGTTCAAAATATACAGTTGAGCGTGGATTCGCTTCAAAATGATTTGGCCAAATTACAGCAATTTCAATCGAAAAATGAAGATTTGGAAAAACTGAAACTCGAAATCGAAGAACGAACTTCCGCAATAGAAAAGAATTTCTCTGAACTTCAAACCGTCGTGAACGATATAGATGCAGAACGCTTACATGTCGTCGTTTCCAAATTACAAGAAGAATTCACCAGCACGTTGGAAGAAATTAAATCCAAGTTGCAGACTTTGGAAGATACAATGACGAACCTACCATCGTCGGACGAACTGCAGGTCATCGGTAAAAGCGTCGCGAACATAAAAATTCAATTGGAGGCCTATCAAGATTTCGAACACATTCAAACCACCATCGCCACGCTTCAGGCGTCCTTGGAATTGATCAACGAAGAAATTAAAAATATTCACGCTGAAGCAAGAGCGTTGACGAGCATTCAAGACACGTTAAGCACGGTTCAGCAGAAGATCGAATATTTAGAAAATTTGAACGTCGAAACGAATCTCGCTCATTTTCATCACGTACTCGACAACATACAGGGTGACTTGGAATCGTTACGGACGAGCGTGCCTTCGAGCGAAGATTTGGAAAAATTGAAAACGGCGGTGACGGCACTATCCGATTCGAACGACATCAAAAGTTCATTGAGCGATCTCGAGAGTAGGGTGGCCAATCTCCCCACCTCCAAAGAATTGCACGCTTTGAAAAGAAACATATCTCGAATGCTGAAACGACTAGAAACGGAAACGGCGAACGTGGAACAGATTCGAGACGAAATTAGTTCGCTGGTGTCGACGCTGCCCACTTCGCAGAG
Source organism: Lepisma saccharinum (assembly GCF_977018435.1). Classification (NCBI taxonomy): domain Eukaryota; kingdom Metazoa; phylum Arthropoda; class Insecta; order Zygentoma; family Lepismatidae; genus Lepisma; species Lepisma saccharinum. The sequence goes on from NC_139237.1 coordinate 5,004,399, forward strand.
CGTCGCCGATCTTCACACGCAGTTTACAGAGATGCGAAGGATCGTGAACGATCTTACCGAGAAGAGCTCGAAATTGAATCAAGTCGAGAACCTTCAGAACATTGTCGTCAACATCAGAGATCAAGTTGGAGTGCTGGAATCCACGCAGGAATCGACGCTGGCCTCTTTCGGTGCCAAGTTGCAAGAACTCAACGAAAACTACAAGCAGTTGAACGTGGAAGTGAAAATCAAACCGTCGTTTTCTGCCGTAACGGATACCATAATCGAGCATTTGCTGCCCATCGAAAATAAACTCGGACAAGTTCACAGTAATCTGCTCGGCGTCGACACTAAATTCGCTAAACTGCATTCTCTGCAAGCCATCGAAATCAACAGCGTACCCAATCAACAGAGAATCTCCACGTTCGTCGAAGGTAACAAACTGTACATGTTGCATCCTTATCATCCGTACTACAAGTTTCTCCTCGATGGCACGATTCAGATAAACGAATTTTCGTACTGGTCTCACGGTAGAAAAGCTAGCGTTCCTACCATGACTTTGATATCGAATCGTGGTGTCCAGAAAGCAGGAAACATTCCTCTGGCACGTTGGAACGAAACGCGCAACATATATGAAATACACGAAGACGAAGATCTTACCGTTTTCGACGTGAGTGCCGGCGATAAGCTGATCATTCAAAACACGAGCGAAGTGCCACCCTCTTTGAATCCCATCACGCTTGTGCTTCTCTTGAAACGTAATCTCTAAAAAAAAATGTCTAGGCAAGCCATCGTCGAAGAATTGCATAAACCTGCACGCCGCAACTACGAACGTTTGGCTGTGGTAACCAAGGGCATCGACGACCTCTGGCAAAGCGACCTCGTGGAGATGAGTAGCGGCAATTTGAAAAACGTACATAAATTGAACAAGGGCAACAAGTACCTCCTCACCGTCATAGACACATTTTCGAAATTCGCATGGGCTCTACCTTTGAAGGCGAAAACGGGAACATGCGCCACGGAAGCATTCAAGACAATTTTTCTCGAAAGCGGTGGCAGACGACCACGGTTTCTGCAAACAGACAAAGGGAAGGAATTTTATAACGCTGTATTCCAAAAGTTTATTCAAAAACATGACGTTCGACATTATTCGACCTTCAGTCACATCAAAGCCAGCATCGTGGAAAGATTCAATCGAACCTTGAAAACACACATGTGGAAACGATTCACGCTTCGGGGAAATTACAAATGGGTCGACATCCTGCCGGAACTCGTCGACACCTATAATGATACGGTACACAGAACAATAGGCATGAAGCCAGCCGACGTTACCAAGTCCGACGAGCAGCGTTTAATTTCTACAGTTTACTGTCCAAAGTACACACCCACGACAAAAAAAGCTAAATACAAAATTGGAGACCAGGTGAGGATCAGCAAATTCAAACGCACCTTCGATAAGGGATTCACAAAAAATTGGAGCACGGAACTCTTTACGGTGGTTCGAGTTCTACCCGGAAACCGACACACGTATATAATAAAAGATAGTAGCGGCGAGATTTTGAAAGGAAGATTTTACGAAGAGGAACTCTCTAAAACGAAACACCCCGACACGTACCTCATCGAGAAAGTATTGCGTAGGAAAGGTGACAAACTGTTTGTCAAATGGCTGGGACTTCCGGAAAAGAGTTGGATCGACGCGAACAAAGTGATCTTGTGAGTACGTGGAACGTGGTGAAGCGTCTACCGGATCCGGAAAATCAAACGAGAAAAAAAAAGAACGGTAAGTTGCTTCCCGACAGCATCCGCTGTCTGATCGTAGGTCCTTCGGGGTGTGGGAAAACGACACTGCTCGTGGACAATTTTCTCCTCGCACCGAATTGGTTAGATTGGAAGAACAGGCACCTGTACGTGTTCTCGAAAAGTTTGGAGCAATCCAAATACCAGCAACTGATGAAACTGTACGATGGTCTGGACATTTCAACGTTCGCCTCGGAAATAAAACCACTCGACGATTGTCGTGAAAATTCAGTCGTTGTGTTCGACGACGCCATCCTGGAAAATCAAAATGAAATTCGCAACTTTTTCACGCAAGGTCGTCACAAAGAAATGGATTGCTTTTACCTAGCTCAAACGTTTTCCAAAATTCCAAAACAGTTAGTACGCGACAACGCTAATTTCATATGTTTGTTTCGTCAAGATCACACCAACCTCAAGCACGCGTACGATGACTACGTAGGCGGAGACATGAACTACAATCAATTTTCGGAACGTTGCTCTACTTGCTGGAACGGTGACGATTTCGGATTCGCTACGATCGACATGACGAGAAAACCCAACGACGGAAAATACAGAAACAAAATCAACGACTTTCTAAACGTTGCAACGTTGTGAGAAACGACGTGTATAAATAACGTCATGACGAAACGAAAAATCGAAGACGAAAATCTCAAGCTTCGCGATTACCTCGCGAAACGCTTCAAAGGTTGGAAATCCGAGAATCGCGGATTCTACGAAGAGAAGAAACGTCAGGATCAACCCGTGATCGATGCCATCAGCAGTCTAGGTAAAGAAATTAAAAGTGTCACGGAACAAAATAAAAATTTGATCAACGAACTCGTACCGCTCGCAGCTAAAAGTTACGCCGTACCCACACCCATTTCGAGCATTCCTTCGACACCGTTCGAACTGAAGGATGCACCGGCACGACGTCGAGCCATAGGCAGCACGTCGTCTTCGGATAAAATCGAGTTGGGACCTTTGGCACGAGACTACCTGAGCACGGGGAAATTCGACAAGGATGAAGTGTTCGGATTGTATTCCAGCATGGAAACCAGCGAAGGCGGCGGTGTGGTGTGGAAGATTGGGAAATCGAAGGTGACCTTCGAAGGCAACGACATTAAAGTCAATTTAGGCGACAAGGATAGTTGGAACAGGTATCCGGGTACGGTGGGACTGTGGGAACTCGTCGCCAAAAAGCAGCCGAAAGATTACACCGACGAAGATTACCAAAGTTACAAGGAAATTCTGATCATGACGGATGCCTTGTACCAGAACAACGACGCCTCGCAGAATAGGGTGAAATCAAGCAGCGGCGAGAAGTACAGGAATCTCATCAAACCGATTTGGAACCAGGTCAAAACAGGCAGCGGCGTCAAACGCTACAACACGTTACCCAAAGAATTCGTTTGGGTGGACGACGTGAGGAAGCTCGTGGACCGATTGTTGGTGATAGCCGGCGAAGAGAATGCAGGCAACCGTAATTTCTACAACGAGAAGGTTGGCATCGTGGACATGATCAGCACGAAACTTTCCAACTTCATCGTGAACGACGACAAGGGCATAGGTTACCTGATCAAAATCATCAACACGCTGCCTCCGAAATTCTGGAACGTGGCCGAAGGAAAGGGACTCGTGAACGACATCATCAACAAGTTACCTTTTGAGATGCATTTACCTGGCTACCAGTACTGTGGACCGGGTACCAAACTCGAGAAAAGATTGGAGAGAGGAGACAAGGGTGTGAATCCGTTGGATGCCGCATGCAAAGATCACGACATCGCCTACAACACCACGCAGACGGATCTGGATGCACGTCACGAAGCAGACAGAAAGTTAGAGCACGCAGCTTTCGAAAGGTTCGTGAGCAGAGACGCTTCGTTGGGTGAACGGGACGCCGCACTAGGCACCACCATCGCCATGAACACGAAACAAAAATTGGGGTGGGGTATATAAATAACATAGAGTAAAAAATAATAATAATAACAACATGTCTCGCATAACTGATTTGTCGCACGAACTACTATCTAAAATATTCAAAAAGGTAGTTAACGGAGATGTTAATAAACTTGTGATCATAGCAAGAACGACGCCGGCATTTCGAATTCCGTGTGAAATAGTTCTCAAGGACCATCTTCGGGAGATCAGTGGCCTGAGGTGCGGTGATCTCAACATTCTGCTTTCGGCTGCAGGGGAGAAATTAAACGATAGGTTGGACGAACTGGACGAGGCAAGGCAGGGAAGAAGACGGTACACAGTAGATTGGTGGAAGTCTATGCAGGAGACGGAAGATATCATTACGCACATCATCGCGTTCTCCGAAGCACGAACTTTCTTCCTCTGTTAAAAAAATCTTCGATACAAATCGTGAAAAAAAAAAACTTGATATATAAATAAATAATCTTCGGTGTATATATAAATAACACACATCGTGAAAAAAAAACAATTAAATTTCTCTCTAACACTTTGAAATTTTTTTTTGATATGACGACTGAAAAAATAAGTGATCTCCAAGCATTAAAACAAATGCTAAATTTGTCAGTCGAGTATGTAAAAATTCAGGAATTGGAAGTCGACAAACCTTACACGATAACTTCCGGTTCAATCGTTTCTACCCAGTATGGTCCCAAGGTACGCCTGTTGCTCAACGCACAATACAGTCTATTTTTACCAGATCGATACGCTAACATGTTATCTGACGAGAAGCTATCTATTTTAATCGAGAACAAAACTCGAATTGTGTACAAGGGGACAAAGGAACTTCTTGGCAAGAAAACGAAGCACGTAATAGAATTTGTGTAACGACTGCGAGGCCTTGAAAATATATAAATAACATACCGTAAAAAAACTACACAAGAAAAAATCTCAGAATATATATATAAATAACATACCGTGAAAATAACACATAGAGCATCAACATGAAGCCCAAGGGTGTCGTGTACCAGATACCATACTCCAATCTTAAAAATCTAGGTGCCCTCGATGGGTTACTCACCAAGAAACAACGCGAGAAGAAACGTTCTTGCTTGTCGAAAGGACACGGAATGAAATTGCTGCTCAGTATACCTCAATTGAAAAGATTGCAGCGTTCGCGGAAACAGCAAAAGATCGGAGGTTTCATATTCAGCATCCCGGCCATCCTGGCAGCATTGGGGGCCGTTGGAAGTTTGGCCGGCGGAAGTGCCGCCATCGCGAAAACCGTCATCGACTCGAAGAAGAACAAGGCGGAGTTGGAAGAACAGAAACGTCACAACCTGGCCATGGAGAAGAAAGGGGGGAAGGGCGTAATGAGAAAGTTTAAAAAAAAGAAACAACAGCACTCACCAACCGAGACATTGAATCTCTGATCGGACCGTTACGAATCAAACACTTCAGAGGAGTTTTCATGTCCGACTCGTTACCTTCAAACGTTAAAAGAAGAGAATGCGGAGTAGTCAACTTGGACGGTCAAGAAAATCCAGGCACGCATTGGATATGTTACCACAAAAATGATGATAAAGCATTCGTTTTCGATTCTTTCGGAGGTGTTCCACCTACAAATTTAATTCATTATCTGAAAACGAACAAAACCTCTATATACTACAACGACGAACGCATTCAAAATTTCGGAGACGTGAACTGCGGTCATCTCTGCCTCTCCGTGCTCGCGTTTCTCTCTAAAATAAATAACCCTACGATCGAGGATTTCCAGAAAGCATTGTGGAACCTCAAACAGCATCACTAGGATGGGCGTGTTCCATCTCACGAGCGAATCTTCAATCTTGAAACTCACGCTGCACGACGACATCGTCTATCCTAAATCCGTGGCTCTGCGTGCATTCTACAGCATGTACCTCATACCTAACGTCACGCAGCACAACAACAAAATTAGCGTCGGAAGTGAACACATCGTCGTCACGCCAGGACAATACAATCTTTCCACTTTGCAAGCTCAATTACCCAAAGGCACATACCTTTCTCAAAATTCGGTCACGCACAGAGTGGAAATCCTATCCGCGACGGAGACCGTGGACCTGGGCACCATGGGAGAACTTTTAGGTTTCGAGAACAACCACCCAAAACTCGAAGCTGGCATCAAGCACGTAGCAACCAACATTCCTAAATTCTTGGCCATAGAGACTCTGAACGTACACTGCAACGTGGCGGAAGGCATGATCACGAAATCTTCGGACGGATTGTTAGGAAGTCACAAGCAGACGGGAATCATAGCCACTTTCAAACCAAGTTCCGAGTTCATGGAACCGATCATCTACACGCCCTCTTCGCCGATCTATTTTCCAGTATGTCGCAACCGCATAGACGACATAGAGTTGGTGGTGACGAACGAGAAAGGAGACGTGGTGGATTTCGCAGGTGCCACTACGACGGCCATCGTGGAGATCAACGTATAATAAATAACCATACATGTAAAATGGAGCAAATCGAAAGTTACGAATTGCAATCTTTCCCTCCCAACCGTCGCACGTTCGCCAATCTGAACGAAGCGAACAGGGAGATCGAATACGACGTGGACGTAGGCGACGGGTTCATTCATCCTCACAGAGCGGACCTCTACCTTCAATTCGACGTGGTGAAGAAGGAAAGCGGAGACGCGTTTCCCGCAGCAGCAAACTTGATACTCGTGGACAACTTCGTGCCTCACCTGTTCTCGCAGGTGGAGGTGAGGAAACACAACACCGTCATCGACAGAATAGATTATCCAGGCATCACGTCGACGGCAGTGGGAACATTGAAATTATCCAAAACGGACGCAGCGTACTACCAGGCCGGGGGATTCGAAGCCGGAACCAAAATATCGACGAAAAGTCACACGGTGCCCTTTCCCATGCGTCTGCTGCCTGGTTTCTTCTCGGACTACAAGGAGATCATGTGGAAGGGAGGACTGAGGATCACGTTTCGAAGAGCGGCCAACGACAACGACGCACTGATGCGATACGCTACTTTGGGTCCGGACGGCACCACGCCGATAGCCAACACTTTACCCGAAGCAGCGAAATGCGTCATCCGAAGCATGGAATTGAGAATGCCGGTGGTGGAATACGAAACGAACTACGCCCTCAAGTACAAAGCGGAGATCTTGAAAAGTCCGCAGGTGCCGATTCACTTTCACGGTTACCAGTGCGTGCAGAAGATGGCGTCGGGAAGTCACTTGGAATTCGACGTGACGACGCAGTTCAACAACATACAGTTCGACATGCCAGATTTCGTCGTAGTGCTTTTTCAGACCGGACGCGATAACGATCAGGAAAAAGATTCCAGCAAGTTCGACGACTGCAAGATCAAGAACGTTTATCTGAAGAACGGTAGGAACGAAGTGTTCCCGCGCGAGAATTACAACCTCGACATGACCAAAGACGATTACCTCAAACTTTACGAAGCTTACACGGCTTACAAACGCGTGACCGAGGGAAGCGTGGACGTGTACTACGCGCCCAGCGAATTCAAAGCACGGAGACCCATGACCGTCATCAACACCACGAAAAGAAAGCAAGTGGTGGTCAACGATCGTACCAACATCAAGATCGTATGCGAGTTCCACGATGCCTTGCCTGCAGATACTCTGTGCAGTGTCATTCTTATTGCAGAGAAAACATTTGTGTATGACGTCAAGAATGAAAGAGTGACTGAACAGTTTTAAATAAATAAAAAAAATAGCACACAATAAGAAATGTGGAATTTTATATATATAAGTACAAATTGCAATTAGCAGTTTCCAGAAGTTTAATTTTGCTGTGCCATGCATGCATGTAATCGAGGAAGTGGAAGTAAATTAAAATTGTTTTTTTTCGCATTGCCTATTACTTTTTGTTACACTCTGGGCAGGTCTTACTAGTTTGGAGGCGATAGTGGCCCCACGGAAGTGTATGGACCCCACATTCAAGAATACACCTCTTGTCGTCGTGTGCATCCAGAGCAACTTTCCTGACAATATTAGTTGTACGCACATGATCGACGCTTTGGATACGATGCTCTTTTTGTAGAATAGGCGATTTTGTTCTGAGGCACTCGAGGTAATCCTCAAACTTGAGGTGCTCCCGAACCACTTGCCTGCTTACACCCTTTGCCTTTTTTGTTACAGAACCCTCAGCCCGGATCGCATAGGCTTTGGCACGAAGTCCAGCAAACTCCACAATCACATCCCCGTCTTTCTCGTCCTTGAGTTTGCCGGGTATTTTTTTGTTCCGGGGCAGAATTCCATACCGGTTTAGCTGGGGATAGCCCGATGTGTCGAAGAGCTTGACAAGAGCTGGAACTTTGGCTATATCACCATATGCATCGGCCGTGCGAACATGGTATACCAAGCTGTCTGTGTCTGTGTAGAGGAGCGAGATATTGTGGTTGTAGTGTGCACGTAGTATGCCGTAATATGTCTCGAACATGCACAACTTGCTCAGATCCAAAACTGCAGCTCCCACATAGATGGGCTTGTTGAGTAGCACCTTGCCCCGGTTCATGTGAATCAGAGACATCTGTTCGTTGTAAATTGTTCGAGACCCGAACAGCGGGCTTGCAACAAGTCGACGACACTGTGTTTTCTTCGTCACCAACCTCACATCAACGCGATTTCGCACATTCTCCATGGTCTTCCCAAATACCGCATTGTTCATTAATTTGAAAAAATCGCGATCAAGTTCCGAAGTGGCAGCAGTGCGATGGTTGGTGTTCAGTTCGATGTACGGCTTCAACCATGGAGACTGCCTGAACAAGAGCACGTCGTAAACTGCTTTGACCGAGACCCCTTGCTGCATTAACCACTGGAGGTTCCGGTAGTGTAGCACATAATGCTTTTTGGGCTCCAAGTCCATGACGAGCTTCGGTTGATCCGAGCCAGGTGGACACTTGACTTCCGGAGCAGGCGAGAGGTCACAGAATGTATCCTGCAGCTTCTCGGGGAAGTCAAGGTCCACCTCGGCAAAAAACCCAAACTCGCCGCACTCTTTTTCGATGTCGTGGTATAAAGGATCAACCCACTCAAACTGTCCTGTTGGGAGTGGCTGCATCATGGAGTGCCCGTAAAGATTATTCACATCAGTGTACATGATGTAGCTTGATGGTTGGGAGGGGTCGTAACCAGTGGCCATGTGGTGATTGTTGGCGTGTGCGAAGCGTTGCGACACTTGGACCATGCCGCCCCGGATAGCTCTCTCGATGAAAAGCATGATATCATTATCGGAGATAAGTGAAAGTTTAACTTTAGTCAGCAGGAGCATGGCCGACCATGCCAGTCCAGGAAGGCTGTAAAAATATACAGGGTCCAGGTTGTAAATATTTATCGCAGTCGCCCGAAACGCCTGGAACACATCGGCAAGAAGCGTCACATCAAGCTTCAGGTATGCATCGTGGTAATCACCGAAAGTTCGGCAACCCAACTTGACCCACATAGACTGAGCATGCTTGTACTCCTCGTCGGTAATACCTGAACCTCTCAGCTGGCTGTAGAACTTATCCTGGGGAGGCAGCAACTCTTCTTCGAACTTGGAAGGGTCTGTGACGTATTCGTAGGGGTAGACCCCTTTACGTCTGGTGACTGCGACATCTAAGTTCGGGAAAATTGATGTGGTAATGGCTAGTTGGTCGTCTCTGAGCTTCCCAGCAAGAGCATCGAGGCTTGCCTGGAGGAACCTCAGAGAGTCGAGGAACCGAAGCTCGATGCTGCTGCTTGAGTCGGGGATCGGCACCCACTTGCTGATGCTAATATAACGCTCCTCGTTCTGTGCCAGGACATTGATTCTCGCATTGTCGTACCCTAGATGTGTGACCAAGTGATGGAAATCATATCCCGAGCCATTGTGAAAAAAGACCGGTATGAAGCGCGGGTCCCTGGCTCTCAAGTTACATCTGTTGCACCACGGGCCAATGTAGCTTCCGGTCCCATAATGGTCATGGTGGTGGACCTTTTTGTTATCGTCAGTGAAGACCGAGTTGCAAACAGGACAATTTAGAGCCATTTCGTGCTGATGCTTGTCTTCCGGAGACAGAGGCAGCATGGGCTTGGGGGCCAACAGCACCTTCCCTATCTTGATGGTTTCCTGTTGCATTCTCTCCAGGAAGTGTTTGACCAGGTCGGGACCGCGATACACATAGGGCTCGGAGGCAATATGTTGGTCTCGCCACACCACAATATAGGAGTAACTCGAGGCCTCGTGGATTTGGAAAGGAATGGTAGAGGATGTTTCGGGGTTGGGCTCGCAGTTAGACAGAGGTTGAAGAAAGGCCTCGAAGTCTGCTACAATATAGGCAGGATGCTTCACCATAGCACTGTGCATGCGAAAGCACTCTACTGCACCAGGTTCGGGCAGGATAATTCGTGCAGGCTTGTTGGTACCACAGTAGAACATGTGGCGAGCTAGCTTCTCAGCAGCAATGTTGGGACCTCTGATGCGCCGGTAATCCTGCTGTTCTCGATTATTAAATGTAGCCAAGCACCTGCGACACACCTCGACGTGGGTTTTGTCTTTGCTCCGTTGGCTCGAAACAAGCCGAGAGAGGGAACGGATAAGGGTGTAATGGTGATGGGTTTCGTCCTTGATGAGCAGGAGGTTGATTTCTCGTACCTCGTTGTTGTTGCTCACGTTGCTCACCCGGATGGGGTGGACCTCATTTTCGTTCTCGGTGAGACCGTAAACATTGATGGCTAATTGCAGGCCCAACAAGTCACGAGCACGAACCTCAAACTTGCGAATATGCGAGACTTCTACAGGGTAGGCAATCCCGGCCATTGCATCCTCCAGTTCCGACTCATACTGCGTGTAGTGGTTAACACGGCGTGGATTGTTTTCCCTAGGTATAGGGTGCAATGCTGCCAGCACCGACCAGAGGAAGCATTTGGTGTCTTTGTTCTGAATATTGAGAACAGCTTTCCTTGCTTCAACCTCGGGTGGCAGGGCAATATAGCTAGACCCTGCCAGTGGCAGGGACTTGCTAAGTTTCAGACGAAGTTCGTGGGGGTCGCCACACAGCGAACCGCCCGAGCCTTTAGCCTGATGCTCCTCGTGCTTTGCCACAAACTCCTCGACAAACTTGTCGTAGATGCTGTCGAGGTCAGTGACATCTGCCTGATGCAGTGTTTTTGCTTTTGTGGCATGGAAGAATTTATATATTTCATCAGACGGTTTCTTATACTTGCAGCATAGCACAGCATAGAATTTAGTGGAGTATGTAGCCAATGCATCGTTGAGGATGGATATTATCTTAGCTCGCTCGCTCTCCAGAAAACTACGCACATCGCAGAAGCTGTCTGATGTTATGTTAAAGTCTTCTAATAAATGCTCAAACGCAAATCGGTCTGCTTTCTTCGCCAGCTTGACGTGTTTGGCAGGTGGCGATGTATCGAGGGAGGCTACTTCTACCTTTCGCTTGGAAGGTTGCGGTAGAGATGTTCCAGTGCTCTTGCAAGTAAGCTGGTGTCGCTTGAAGTTGGCAATAGAAAATTTTTTTCCACACTTAGAGCACAGTTTGGTTGCACATATTCGCTTTCCCGGCACACAAGTACGACAGTGCCTTTGAAAATGTTCACTTGACATAGCAATTTGGCACGTAGGGCAATTTTTTTCAGAACGCATAATGCAGAGATTTTTTGGGGGTATGTTATTTAATACCTAATGCTGTGCAATGCAAAATATAATTGCTCACTTTTTTTTTAACTATTTTCTATGACCTTACCCGGGTTTTTTTTTTCGCCAAATTATATGCTTCTAGTCTCCTATACAATACAATATACGTACAATATTGTCAACAGTATCATATTTGAGCAGGTCGCTTGTCACCTAAACACTACAGCTCACAGGTTGGTAAAATCTGACATGAAAGCAGATAATACGCTTATGCCTTATTTATATATAATTTTCACGGGCGTACAATATTTGTCAACAGTATCATATTTGAGCAGGTCGCTTGTCACCTAAACACTACAGCTCACAGGTTGGTAAAATCTGACATGAAAGCAGATAATACGCTTATGTCTTATTTATATATAATTTTCACGGGTGTACAATATTGTCAACAGTATCATATTTGAGCAGGTCGCTTGTCACCTAAACACTACAGCTCACAGGTTGGTAAAATCTGACATGAAAGCAGATAATACGCTTATGCCTTATTTATATATAATTTTCACGGGCGTACAATATTGTTAAGAGCGTCAGTTTCCGTAGAGCTCTCTTTTTCCATCTTCCCTCTATACAGTGAAGCTGTAGAAGACACAATTAGCTAACCTAGCATACAACATACTTTCCTAATTAATATGGATATTGTCACACATTCCTCTTATTTTATACTGTTGTAAATGGAAAAGATTATGTACGGTAAATGTTTTGTACATTATAGGGAAAAAATGCAAAATATCCCCCAACTTTAATTCGATCCACCTCTGAATCGAATTTTTACATATTCTCACGCCGGCACATATGTTGTTCTATTTTGCTTCTTTTACTTGCCTTGCTTAATTAACTCTCGCTAATTAGCATTTTTTTGGAAGAAGTCAACTAGAACAACATATGGCGGTATGAGAAATATGCAAATTAAAGAATATTTTAGCAATATAAGAGCCCTAGCAATTAGCTTTGTCGACTAAGAGTACTCTTTTAAACGTCTTTTGCTGATCGTATTACTACGCGAGGACGTTTAAAATGTTTGGGTGTTGAAAAAGTTTGACCCTACTTTTTATTTCTATTGTTTGCTAATAGATGGCGCTAATAGTACCCCCTCCCCTCCCTCTCCCCTCTTCTCCTCTGCTGTATGACAAATAGCACAAACATAAAAATCAAGATTTTGGAGAGCAAAACATAAAATTTGCATGCATCTGATGTCGAACTGGGAACTTTTATCTTTCGGGGAGTCAACATTATTTTTTTACTCAGTCGTCATATAACATGAACACACGCAAATATTCACATGTGCTTTTTATTATTTTGTGTTCGGTAAGTACAAGTATATTCTTACATAAATTATTGTTTAATTTAATAAATTGTAAACTCGGAGCCTGCTATACTAACACTCCTTCTGTCTATTGAAAGCGAATGTTGCGTGCATACGGAAATCACACAGAAAAAAAAGCGGATGGAAGCAATTTAAAATCAGTGGAGCAAGGTTAGTATTACGAGAGCGTAAAAACATGTGATTTCATTCAACTTCGAAAAATAAGAATAAATGTGTGCATACAGAACACATATGCTTTCTTTTCACAGTTGTAAAATCATATAAATTGTACATGAAGTAAGTTGCGGGAAGGCTCTCTCTTTTATGTCTGTGTATATGTTGTACAATTAGGTACAAGTATTGTACAATTAGGTACAAATTGTTGTACAATTATTTTCCCCAGTTGTCCAGTTGGAGTTGGTTGCATAACACTGGTACTATTTGTAATCACAGTGCTTACTCATGTATTTTGTTTAATATTTTATTTCAAATTCACTGTCAGAAACTAGTGTTGCCAGTTCCTGGATGTAGGTTTACCTACTCTGTTGGTTGTCACTGTCAAGCTTCCAGTATTCGTACACACCTCGACGTGGGTTTTGTCTTTGCTCCGTTGGCTCGAAACAAGCCGAGAGAGGGAACGGATAAGGGTGTAATGGTGATGGGTTTCGTCCTTGATGAGCAGGAGGTTGATTTCTCGTACCTCGTTGTTGTTGCTCACGTTGCTCACCCGGATGGGGTGGACCTCATTTTCGTTCTCGGTGAGACCGTAAACATTGATGGCTAATTGCAGGCCCAACAAGTCACGAGCACGAACCTCAAACTTGCGAATATGCGAGACTTCTACAGGGTAGGCAATCCCGGCCATTGCATCCTCCAGTTCCGACTCATACTGCGTGTAGTGGTTAACACGGCGTGGATTGTTTTCCCTAGGTATAGGGTGCAATGCTGCCAGCACCGACCAGAGGAAGCATTTGGTGTCTTTGTTCTGAATATTGAGAACAGCTTTCCTTGCTTCAACCTCGGGTGGCAGGGCAATATAGCTAGACCCTGCCAGTGGCAGGGACTTGCTAAGTTTCAGACGAAGTTCGTGGGGGTCGCCACACAGCGAACCGCCCGAGCCTTTAGCCTGATGCTCCTCGTGCTTTGCCACAAACTCCTCGACAAACAAACAGAAACTAGTGTTGCCAGTTCCTGGATGTAGGTTTACCTACTCTGTTGGTTGTCACTGTCAAGCTTCCAGTATTCGTACAGCATAAAAAAGCTATAACCCCCCTCTCAAAATATATACATTGTATACGCCAAGATGCTCAATAGCCTAGCAACACATCATGAAAAAACATGCCAAGAGGACCCAATGGGTTTATAAGTCAGTGCTGCCAACTCCTATTTGTAGGTTAGCTTAGCCAGTGAAAGATCATATAGTAGAATTTTTGTAGAGTGGGTTGGTAACACCGACGAGCATCAAATAATGATTTCAAGCCTCAAATAATAATTTCGAGTCTCAAAAAAGGAACATCCAATAGAGTTGCCAAATATAAAAAGGGGGCAATAAACCCCCCCCCTCATAAAAAGCTACAGTAAAAACCCACAGTGTCGCCAACACTAGGCCCCCAACAGTATTGCCAGACATAAAAAATACATGGACCCCTCAGGTCCTTTTATGAAAATTTACAGTGAAAAAGCTTTCATTTTTCATGATGTCAAGAGCATCTACCTCTAGCGCAGGTTGCTTGTTGCTGACTTACAGACTGATAAGAGCTTATGCAAGAGCACCCTGCTTGGCGAGCTGTAGAAGCCACAATTACCTAACCTATTTTTTTAAAAATATATTTGTAAAATCCATCTAATGTCTGAATTTAAAAAAAATATATATTATATTTGTTAACTGTTTAAGGAAAATTTTTGCAAAATACCCCGACAACGTTTCAGCTACTAGGACCTCATTACCATGAGCCTAATCCTAGTAAGCCACATACACACCTGTTCTTCGTATCGCATATACTAGTAAGTCAGATGACATCATGGGAGAATCACATTTCCCCCAAGAAGCCCACCACAACAAACGTCGCACATGCTAGAAGAAACAGGATCAGGATATTTTATGCTAAATTTACGGCTGTCTGTATGCAGTTATAGGCAAATCATTAAAAGAGCGCTCTAATATACAATGATTTCTCCTACCATGTACCCTAACATACAATTTAACATAACAAGTAAAATTTCGATTCGTCTATATATACCCAACAAAACTCAGAAACTGTCATACGCGAGAGCTATATTTTGCAACAACTATAATTACCCAACACTAGCAACAAGAACAAAAACAATATATCAATTACTTGTATAATATTAATTAGTAACTTTAGATAATATTAATTATTAGTTTTCAGTTGTAATTAATTTTAAAAAACAATTAATAACATGTTAGGTGATGATAACCAAGTGCAAAAAGCATTGCACACACAAACAAAGCACCACTTAGTTCACATAACCTCTAACAGATGGCAGATAGTTACATGGTTCTAGTTAGGATGATGATTTTTGGGTTGTTGGATTGGGGTTGAAGAAGACTATTTGTTGTAGTGACCACAGTATTGTTTTTTTGTGTGTGTGTGTTTTCTGTTCTCTTACGAGAATTAATATTGGTTGTCATAGAACCCTCCAATTCATGACTTATGAAAAATCTGTTTGGTGATTCATCACGTACACCTATATGTGAGAAAAAATATGAATAGTGGTAGTGTTGCCAGATGTAAACAGAGGGCAATAGACCCCCCCCTCATAAAAAGCTACAGTAAAAACCCACAGTGTCGCCAACACTAGGCCCCCCCAACAGTGTTGGCAGACATAAAAAATACATGGACCCCTCAGGCCCTTTGATAAAAATTTACAGTAAAAAAAACCCAGTAGGTTAACAACACTGTCAATCTACGGTAGTGTTGCCAAATATAAAAAAGGGGCAATAGACCCCCTCATAAAAGGCTACAGTAAAAACCCACAGTGTTGCCAACACTAGGCCCCCAACAGTATTGCCAGACATAAAAAATACATGGACCCCTCAGGTCCTTTGATAAAAATTTACAGTGAAAAAAACCCAGTAGGTTAACAACACTGTCAATCTACGGTAGTGTTGCCAAATATAAAAAGGGGGCAATAGACCCCCCCCTCATAAAAGGCTACAGTAAACCCACAGTGTTGCCAACTCTGCCCTCAAAATGTACATCATAAAAAGCTACAACAAGCGCCACAACCTTGGTGATTTTTTTCGGGTAAGGAGTTGACAACACTGCGCCATCAAGTGGAGATCATGCCTTACGAGAGAAATCCATTAAGGCGATCGAGCGCCAAATGATGATTCGAGCGCCAATTGAGGGTTCAGTACCCGGACACTAGGTCTACTGTCACTTGTCCCCGCCCCCATTGACGTATCTGGAAAGACTTCATATACTTTAAATGGTGAAAGTGTAGTGTCAAAACATGAAAGAGGGGTGCCGTGGAAAACAGCGGATGAAGTGCCTATGCAAATTATCCTAGTACTGGAGATGATTTTTGAGAATTATCTTAACAGGTTAAAAGTAGCCATTACCCCACGCCGCCCTTACGGCTAGTCTTGATACGAAGACTTTTGATTTTTAAAAATTTTGAATCGGTTTATTTTATTTCTTATGTCTGCCATTTTTGTCTAATCGCGAAGATGAGAGATGAAACGATGAAATTGATGAAGGGACACGCATAAATACATACCCAGGATTCGAACATGGCACCCTTCGCATCATGACGCGCTGTCCTAAATACTCCGCCACAGTGCTCGGCTACACATGTATATGTGAAGACTTACAAATGTCTTATTTATGTTTCTGGCACTTAATAAAAATAAATTAAAACAAGATAAAGTGATAAGACAAAGGCTGGCTCCCGTGGCCGAGTGGTTAGCACATCGCTCTACGACACCGGGGCTGCCGAGTTCGGGCATGGATGTTTGTGAGTGTCCATTCATCAATTTCATCATATCGTCACTCATACCCATCTTTGCAAATTAGCCAAAAGTGGCACAAAAGGAGAAGTAAAAAATGCAAGTCAATGAGCAAATCGAAGTGATAAAACATGGAGTTAGATTTGTTTGATCCATCATTCAATTTATTTCACTCTTTCTATATATGCATACACGTTAAACATTTTGTTATATTAAACAAAATACTTCTTTGTAGATCGTCGACCGCGTTCCAAATTAAATGCAGCAATCCACCCAAAACAATAAAATCTTTCGGTGCAATTAGAATTGACGACTGCAACTATACGTGGATGTTATAAATTTAGAATGTAACGAAACCTACCTTCCTTGTTTTTGGCAAAGCCTCTAAAATTACTTCACCTTAGCATCCAGACAAGACACACAGGTGGAAACAGAGTTGACAAATTTAACTCATGCACACGTTACACATTTTTAAGTTCACAATTTAAGTGTCCGTAGTCGAGCGGGTTAAGGCGTTCACTCGTCTCGAGATCGTTCGCTGCGGGACGGCGTAGGTTCGAATCCGGCTCTAGTCGGAATTTATTCGGCCTACGTATAGGGCCGGTGGCAACCCACCATCGTGAGGAAATTGGGAAGCTCCGAGTGAGTGAGCGTAACCCGGTCGAGAAGACCTACAACAACGGCTGGGGATACGTCGGGCTGACCCCCCGACTATTCCAATACTGGTTGAAGATCTCCACGCTTAGAGGTGACGAATGAAAGCGTGGGAGGGAGACCGGCAGTCGGTAGGTAAGCCAAGGCCCTTCATGGGCTGTCGCGCTAAGGATTATTATTATTATTATTATTATTATTATTATTATTAAGTGACTGTTGAGAACATTACTTCTATTGAGAAAATAACTCTGTTGCAGATATTCCTACTTTTAGAAGTAGCAACTATAATAACAGTTAGAACCTTCAAAAAGTTACTGTTGCTTGTAGCTGTGTTACTAGTAACTACTTCCAAACATTTATATGGCCTATACCTATAAATACACCCCCCCCCCTCACACACACATATATATACATATATACTAATGGCCGAGCGTGTTATCGACTTTCGATCTCGCCGTCGAAGTTCCTGAATTCTAGTTCCGTTTTCGGCATAGGGGTTCTTTGGGAGTGACCCTTCATGAATATCATTCGATCATCACTAATCTTCATCGTCGCGATTAGCCAAAAGTGGTTGAGATACATCAACAAAAATAGAAATATATTGTAGCATAGAACTTTCAAGTTATACAATAAACTGCTATTAAACATTGCGTAAATTTAACAGTTAAAAATATTACACTGCAATATTTTTTTTTACGTCTATTTACCATTTGCCGCGGTAGCTCAGTCGATGTCGACTTTCGTGGCGGAGTGGTTATAACAGTGCGATACAAATTCAGGGAATGGTCCCTGGCAGTAGGGTCACGAAAAAGCTCTGCACCCCCTCGCAACTTTTAGTTGTGAGCCCCTACTTCTTAAAAAAAAGCTATCCTTTCTAAAACATTAATTCACGCCTACATATGCACAGGTATATACAAACATGAAAATTAACACATGTAATTTGAATCAATGTAAAAACTGATACGAAAGTTTATGACAGCAAACTGTAAAAAATCATGCGTATATATCCAAATGGATGTATGTATGTACAGGTACGTATGTATGTGTGTATGTTTGTTCTGGCCTAACTCTCGAACGTCTTGAGCGATTTCAACCAAACTTGGAACACGTATCACTTGCATTCTGGAAAGAAATACTGTGGGGGTAAGACACCCCTGGCATCCCTAGAGGTGAAGGTGGGAAGGGGGTGACATGCAAAAAAAAAATAAAAAAAACGACCGATATTAGTGTGGAATCCATAGTTTTCTGGATTGCTAAGATGATTAGTGATACTCCCAATACCGTTCAACTCACCGCTCATCACCTATCGGGATGGAGGGTGGGAGGGGGTGAAAAATAAAATGTCAAAAATGACCTAGATTAGTGTCGAATCCATATTTTTAGGAGACTCTAAGGTAATTGGTGAAATTCACGATGACTAAACTTGGTACACATATGACTTACAATCTGGAAAGAAATACTGTGGGGGTAAGACTCCTCTGGCACCCCTAGGGTAGGGAGTGGGACGAGGGTGACGTTTAAAAATAATCGCAAACGACCGATATTAGTGAGGAATCCATAGTTTTCGGGGCCGCTGAGATGAATAGTGACACTCCCAATGCCGTTCAACTCGAAGTTCATTTTACACTATAGTTAGAATTCATTATTTTCCTGTCTAATAGAATATTTGGATAAATAAATACCCAAGCAACGCCGAGGAATCAGCTAGTATATTGTAATTATGTATGAAAATACATGAGTTTTAAGGAGTGAGTCATACCTCGCTACAAGGGCTTGTTTTAAGGTCAATTTGTAGTCAGATAAGCTAATCGGGAATGGACCCTCAAAGTGGAATCCGAACTTCCACCAGGAAACGAACCCAGGACCCTTTGATTATAAAGTGATAACATTAGTATAGATTTTTGTAGTTCTTAGTTATGTGTAGAAACAATAGTTTCAGAAAGAGGTGAATAAGCTTGGGAATTTATTTCAACAGGTGAAACTGCAATAAACATTGGAAATGGTGATCTCTTGCTTTGTGTCCATCGTTTGACGTCATTGTCTTTAACAAACAAGTCCGGCATTTCATTTTCCGGTGTCGGCTTATTTAAGTGACTAATAAATCTAATCCTGATTAATCTATGTCGAATTTAATTTCTATTTCTCTAGTGATTAACATTTTTTTTTGCAGTTGTAGGGGTATAAAAATATAAAATATTTGGTTGAAAAATATTTTAACCCCGCAAGGAAAACTTTTGTGAACTATCGATATTTCTCAATTTATCATTTTTTACTGCACCCCCGAAGCTTGTCCGCCTCTCTGCACCGCGGGGGCTGCGGGGGATGTTATTTACGACACTGGTCCCGGGTTCGAATCCCGGATCGAACTGGATATTTGTGTTTGTCCCAATGAGAATACAGAGAATATAGATAAAATTTATATGTGTTAAAATGAGAAAAAAGTTAATAACGTGGGATACTACCGCATTAATGTATACATGGTATCTGATTTCCATGCAAGAGACCCTGGTTTGATTTCCGACGGGGGAGAAACGGAAATTTTTCCACATGTTCAAACGACTCCAGCGCCCACCCAGCTTCGCATAAACTGGATACCTGGAGGAAACTCTGTGGAATAAAGTGGCATGGGGCGTGGTGCTGATCACATGACCCCAACCTGCGGCCGTGATGAAGAAAGTGTAGGGCCCTAACTCCACACACCCTATACGCCTTTATAGTTTGGTAAAATGCACAGGGGAGCACTTTACCTTTTCTTTAAGACTATTTAGGAAACATATGCAGATCCAACACTTCGCATTCAGAAATCCGAAAAGAAGCTTGAGAAATCTGTATCATGGAGCACACCAATTATGAAAACTTTTTTTCTGCTCATCGCTTTGTGTTCAAGAGGAAAGCAGAAATTTCGTCTTCAACAACAAAAAGTTACAGACAGCCCGAGCCAGCGGAAGAAAAGCAAGCCAGAAAAATATTGTTCTCGTCCCAAGCGTTGTTCAGAATGTTGTCTCATTCGGGCTGACAAATGCCTCTCATAAAGTGGAGTGGCTGGGGTTGTATACGCGTACCACCTCGTCCCATGTACATACAGCAAGTAGGAGAGCGGAATTACAGCTGTAGATTATGAATGTCTGTGAACCTACCAGCTAATGTCACGGGTTTTTGCATTAAAATATATTGCCATTGCGCCGGAAAATAGAAAGAAAAAAAATCATGCTTCAGTGAAACGTTAAAAGTTTCCTCATTTATTGTGGCTAGAATATTCGCAGATTTCATTTTGCTTTATCGCTTTTTTCTTTCATTGCAGCATGCACTGTGAACTACTCCACAGTAATAAAATTAGATATCCGAGTACTCTTTGCTAAGTACAGGGGGTACACAAGAAATATCGGACATTTAAATTTGTGTGATTTCTCTCATCTGAAGAGTAAGTGTTTACTACATTCTGGTCAGCGTCTCAAGTCTCGAAGTGGGATCGCTTTCAAATTCACGTTTGAATGCCCGCTGAACTGTGACTACTAATCTGCTTTTGGTAAAGTGCAAAACACAAAATGAGTTATGCTTAGGAGTCGCCATCTTGAACACTGGCGCTGTCATGGGACTGGGTGAGCAAACATTGTTGCCAGATAACATTTCCACAGTTCCTCATTTAAGATACAAATGCGTACGTTGGCCTGCATAGCCATGACAACTACTTATAATTCCCATATTATTTTGTGTACACCCTGTATTGTCTGGAGGTCAATTTGTATTATTGTTCCCCATATATAAACCAGCACATAGATATTGGAATGTAGATGAGTTCCTCTTTGAAGTCCACTGTATGCACATATACACATATAGGCTAATCGGGAGTGGGCCTACAGTTTATGGTGAGACCCGAACAACTATGTGTCTACAGAGTAGCGAACCCGGAACTCCATGATTACATGGTGACGACGTTATACTTCGCTATCGGAGAGACCATAGTGGGATGTCCTTTTATGATAACTTTTAGCTACACACAAACACACGCACACACGCACACACGTCGACCCAATGGCTTCCTTTTCGAGTGTCCCTCCAGCAGTTTGACCAGATCATGCCAAAGTCGCGACCTTAAAGTAAAAAGGTTCTATCTGCCAAGTCGTATTAATCTCAGGAGAGCTAGTTAAAGATTTGACTATGTGCACAGGAAAAACTAATTATTCCAACAAGTTGTGCCTCAGGCATTTGTATAGTGATCCCTCCCTCTCTAATATATACAGGAAAATTAATGGAAAAATATTACTAATGTTCAGGTATTGCAACGACGAATTTGCAGTTAGAACATTTTTACTCTAAAAGTAACGTTTCAGATGAGAGTAAAAAGTTTATCCCTTAAATATTGCAAAAATGTAAGATGAGAAATTAATTATATTCTAGGTAGTTATAACTCCATTAAGCCTTGTTTCCATGATTATGAAAAACTAAATATGCTGACCAAGGCAGTAATTTATTTTATTAAAAACATAAACTAACGTAACGTTTCAACCTTCTAGCAAGGTCTTCTTCAGACTCTGTATCAAGTACAAAAGTAACCAGATACAACAAGAAGGGTAATATATATACACAAACATTACTCCCTCCAGACTACTTAGAAAGTTGTTTGGAACTTTCTAGCAGATGACTTTCACTTTCCAACTTTACTTTCACCTAAAAGGCTAAACACAATTACTTCCATATAGAATGTGGTTGGACTTTTTAATCTCACGCTCTTTTCCCTTCATTTTTCTTCCTTCTCCTCTCCTCTTTTTCTCTTGTCCTTTCCACTCTTTCCAACATCTTCTTCCATTCTTTGTTTAACTTCAGTCCCCCATTCCAGTTCATTGTGTCTTCTTCGCCTTTCTTCTCTATTTCCTTGGCTTCCTTCCATTTTCTCACTAGCATTCTCTTCTCCCTTCCTATTTGCTTAGCCTCATCCCACTCTATGTCATGTCCTGTTTCTCTAACGTTACGTTAGTTTATGTTTTTAATAAAATAAATTACTGCCTTGGTCAGCATATTTAGTTTTTCTAGGTAGTCTATATTCTGCATGAACTATGTACATGTTAAAGTAAATCAGATGTAAAATGTGCTCAAGAGTACAAACTAATACAAATTGTTTCATCCAATACTAAGAGTGTGAATATTGGATTTTGGAATAATGGTTAATAGAAAGTAGTTACGCGTGAGTTAGTTGCAAAAAGTAACCATGTTGTAAATAGTGTTGCAGTATATAATCCCAGTGGAAATACAAAACGTTCATTTTAACGTAATATGCTACTGCATATCCTTGTGATAAGAAAATGAAAAGTATTTGTACTCATTGAGAGTAGATATCGCTTATTGACAACATGACTGTAAACAAATTTAAAAAAAGTATCTAATATGTTTCTCTTCAGCACCGTAGCAAAGTAACGTCGGTTCACAGCCGGCATCCACTTCATCATATAAGTGAGATCTGACACGTTTTCTTTACTTAATTGCTTCCTCTCTACGTTGGAGGTTCCAATAGATGGATACATAGGTGGTCAACTTTGTGCCATTTGTCTGGTAGTGGTTAATGGTTGAACATTCACAACTACAAACAGTGAATCACAATGCCTTAATTTATATGATACTTCAGCTTGTCGTTGCGTAAATTTTATTTGAGATAGCTGAGAAAGAAGTACTTTGTTGAATGTCAGATATTTGCTACTCTTGTGGAAGTCTTTGAAATAACGTTTGTGTAGTTCAATGACACGAAAAAGTTTTCTTTTGTTTACTGCTAGTAATATGCGAAGAAAGGAAAAAGATGACCAAAACTCACTTATATTCATAGTTTTTTTTTCTATTTGGGAGTGCACATTGTGCACAACGTCACGAAATTTAATTAAAGTAGAATATGATACTACTCCTTACGTTCCTGTAAATGTTCACCATTAGTCTGGTGTAAAGAAAAGTAAGGAAGATTTCCGTGTTTCCTTGAGCAAAGATAAGACGCCTGCTTGTAGCAAGCAAGCACCAACTGCTTCAATCAGTGACCTACACTGACGGAGTGACTCACAGCAGACCTGCGCTCGTTCCACTGTGCGTATGAAACAGGTATTTTATTTCGTTCGTTATTATCCAAGGTTATATCAAGCTAACATTCTAATATTTTCGTAAAATATGTAGTAAACAAGTTGTATACATTACGGTCTTCCAGAGTGTTGTTGCCTGCTATTTACACGCGGGAGATGGGGGTGTTGTAAACATTTCTGAACCCGAAGGTCGAGCAAGAAGGAAAAGTCATGTAAGCATTGGAGGTAATAACAAGGTAATAGAAGTTGAAGGGAATGTTGGAATAAATTATAGCAGAAATTGAGTAAAAACAGTTCATCACACATAGGGCTATCAGATCACTCTTCAGCGGAAAGTAGGACAAATTGTCTCAGAATGTTGGACACGAACGTATTTGCAGTAAATATAATAGGTTACTAGGACATCTTAGCATATAACATCTTCAGCTCAAAAATTAATTCTTATAGCCCTAATCGTTCCACAAGAATTTTTCCTATATTTAACTACACACGAAATATAAATAACAATCTAAATATACAGGTGTCAGTTCACACTCTAACAGCAAAAAAATAGATGCATTTGAAAATGAAAAATAATATTTATTTTTAGGTAGTTGTGATTTATTATTATATATTAAAGAAATATATTAGTGATAAAATGACGGAAGTAAAGGAACATCTCCAATGAAACACTCATGTCTTATGGATATTTGTATTTCTTGCCGAACAAGGTTCCGAGTTTGAGTTCCTACCAAAATGGGTTCATTGTGTATGTTCATTCATGTCTTTAATGAAATCATAAATCGTCGTCATGAATAATTTAACTTCAGAGGAAGAAAACTAAGGTAATTACTAATAAAAACAATAACAAAACAAATTTGATCTTAAAGCCCTTTACTTTGCTCCACATGTTCCATCACGGGGACTGACACTTTACGTAGCTGTAGACACGCTTCGTACAATTTGATGATATCGCAATTACGTAATGGATGTTCAGCCACTTAACTGAACAACCCAAAATTCCCATTTTATTTCTAAATTCTAAATTAGCATAATATCACTTAGTTTACCTATTCATAATATACGCCGCTTTGGTGCACTTTGTGGATTGATTGTTCCGTTGGTTGGTTGTTTAAATTAATGTTGCATTAATCAACATGAGGTTAATCGCGGCAGGCAAAGTGGAAGGAAATGACAATGAAGCAGAACGAGGGGCCCTTGATTCCCGATTAATGAAACTTTGTCTACATGCAACTGAGTCGCTGCGTGAAATCTCTGAAAATGTCAATTGTTATTTTCTTAATTTTGTTTATTTAATATACTTTTTTCTAGCACTTGCGTCAACAAAGGCAATGAGGATGATTAATGTAGCTATGAAATGAATGATAGGACATGATGATCCATGCCTTACACAAAATTCTAAGTTGGGACTAATGAATATCGATTCGCCTTATCATTTGTCAAGTAGTTGCTTTTAAGTCCAATCTTTTTCAATGACTTCTGGGTTGACAGCATGCGCGATGCGCGATGATGCTTCGATGAAAACCACCATTTTAGTGAACTTTCTTGACAATGACTCTAATGTCAGTAAAAAGAACATTTCCTTACGAGTAGCTGTTGTTAAGAAACCAATTCCTGAAACTTTTTCTGGTGGTCTCACGGCACCCAGCTGTTATTTGTTATGGCTGGGCCTGGGGATATGACTCACGCTGCTGTCAATACTCAATCGTTCCCGAGAATCCAGGTACGCCAGGCAAACCTAAGCGACAATTTTGTTATTTGGGTTGCATAGACAACAGGATTTAAGATGTTACGATATCGTACGTAGGTCTCGTGGCCGAGAAACTACAGTACTTTCTATGACTGTACTTGTATTATAGTAATTAAATATATGTATACATCGTCTTTGTGCGACTGATACTTATCCAGACACCGTGCAGGAATCGACGAATTTAGGATAATTCGGATCAGGGTGGAGTTCAGCCAGTTTGCCAATGTAATGTGGGTCTTTCTGGAAACTGACACTCTATAATAACGCTCCTACTATAGCTTGTCTACTCTTACGGCGGGCGCTCTACATGCTAGCAAGGGAAGAGGGGAACGGGAAAAAACCAGCAGACCAACCAGAGAACAGCTGTGGCGCCGAGAGTTACAACGTGGCGAGAGGAAGCACTACGCGTACCTCGTTCTACAGGCTGCTTCGTTTCTTATCGCTCTGTTTTGGTCGCTTCTCCGTTCCCCACTTCCCTTCCCACCATGTAGAGAGCTCGTCGTAAGACTGAAGAAGAGCTGTAGTAATCTAGGCATTCCAATACCGTTATATACGACCTTATATGTGTGATTTTCATAAAAACTGTAAATATTGTGTTGTTGTATACATATTTTCGAAAATCATGTTGCTTTATCCTTTTTCTGTGTGAAATCTATTTTTCATCTAATGTGCGAGACTCAACATTGGCCATTTTGTATCATCAATTTATATTTTGCTAATCCTGTCAGCCATTATTCGATGTTTAGAATTGTCCTGTTTTCTTCCAAACCCATCTTTCCCCTCCTGCTGTCCACATTTTCTTGATTCACTGTCTCGTTGGCGCTTTGTCATTTAATAGCGGCATCCAACGGGATCGAAAATCTTTAAGCGTTTCTGTCCAGGCGCATCTCTCTTGTTTTTATTATTATGTGCTTTATTATGATTATTTAAATAAAGCCTGATCCGTTCGTAAAACACGTCCCGGGTGGATTTACTGGTGAGGAAGCAACGATTATTGACAACTAATGGGAAAGTAAGTGAGAATTATTACACCAGGGCTAATGGTTCGTAAACGAACTTTTTCGACGATGCGCGGAATCGAAATGTCTGCATTTTTATGGGAAATTTTAAACTTCACTGAAATTGCTTGTCTCTAATACATTCCTGCTTGTTTTCTGAAGCGATAAAGTATTGAGCGTTGCGGCCATTGTAATTCATTTCCTACTACGTGGCTCCTCAAACGTTACATGTCCCAAATGGATAGGAGCTTTTAAGCCAGGCTTAGGGAAACGCCCCAGTAAAATGTTTTTACGGGGCTATCTGCGGGGCAAAAATTACTGCTTACAACATCTTATGCGATAACCACATACCTTCGCTAGGTTATCAAAGAATACAATGCTTCATCCATTCCATATATGCAATTCCTTGTAAGTTCAAGAAGTCGAAAGTATCTTATTCGATATTTTAATTGCAATTCACAATACTTCCCTTTGCTTTCAAAGATAACTTAAAGAAAATTTGAATTTGAATTTTAAATGTTGGTTGCGTCGGTACTTAGCTACGTTATTTTGCACCTTAACGTTATACGGCGTCAAACCCCTTAACATCATAACATAACCGAGGCTCTCGTTGCACTCATTAATGTCGCCGCAGCGACGACAGCAGACACCGTGGGGTTGTTTGCTTGCACTAAACAACCGTTGATTCGGCGTTGTCATCCCTGCGTGGAAATTAATGGCAGACAGTTTGAACATCGTCTGTGATGTGGTTCCCTCGTCACATCAACTCTGCACACAGTGAACAAGTCGACACATATGCAACCTAGCGCAGCACCACCACCATCTTTGTAATGGTGATGTCCACTACGGATATTCGCTTTCTGCTTGGTTGTCAGTCTCCACATATCACTTTCCGTTGATAACACATCTCGCTAAACCTTTCCCTACCCCCAATACTTGAACAGACCCATTCGCTTCCTTTGGGGAGTCCCTTGCGCATCAACTTCACACATCTGCCATGTGCTTTTCTGTAAAGAGCATGCCGCATTTCTTTGTGGAACGCCCTTCGCCGCGGTCATATGGTTGGCTGTTGTGCCACTATTTGCTTGTAAAAATAATTTTCACACTTTCTCCCACTTCCATAACTCCGAATGTGTGCCGTTTTCATCATTTCGTCACATGAACTTTTGTGTTTATTTTAACTTGTAGAATCACCTCCAAAGCGTTCGATACGAACTTTAGTAATACCCTGTATATATGCACATACATTCATACATACATACATACATACATAAACACATAAATATACACAATTTTAAAAGAAAAACTTTATATAAAACTTTTTAAGTTTACGCATGCGTGTAACAAGTTTAAGAAATATATCATTATATGTAAAGAAAATTTGTTAATTTATCATATTATAGTCTGAAGCGGAACACTTGGTATGTCACAGCTCAGCCCAGAAGAAACTACATATGAAATACATTGATTTTCCCAGTAAAAACAAAAACAATGCCACAGTGTATCAGAAATCTATAGAGACTAATGACGTGACTTCAGCAAGACGAAACATATGAAAATATGTAATGAAGGATTCTGTACTTTCATATGCTTCCGTCACTTATACATTTCCAACTTAAATAAACCATGAGAAGCAAAGACATTAATAATAAAAGCAGATTGTAAATTATGTATAAGCATTATAATTAATTTGCAAAGATGGAGATGAGTGAAGACATGGTGAATTTGATGAATTGACACTCACAAACATCCATGCCCAGGCCGGGGTTCGAATTCAGGACCCCTGGCGTCCTAGTGCGATGTGCTAACCACTCCGCCACGGGGGTCGGCAACCACTTAGTGAGTACATATTTATGCTAATGAACTTTATGTTAATGAAATGTTTTGGACAGATCACACTCGAATAGTTAGTACTGGTAAGTTAATGGGTTTATGTCTAAATTTAGTTATCAGATGACAAGTGTCGCATATTCTGTTTATTAACTTTGCCATTAACATGAACATTAGCCTTGTCATTGTGAAGTACTTTTCGTTCAATGGAGGCGTCACACCACTGTAATTGTTCGAGACAACCATTCGTTTTGCGCAGCTCTTCGAGGATGTATCCGATTAGAATCATCAGAAATGGAATGCGAACTTCTCTCCCTAGACGTCATTTTGATGTCGATGCGTTACTGACACGCTGCGGACATTTTAATGCTATTTTCCGACACCTCGAAAAGGAGCATATTGGTTCAAGAATTCAATCGTAACGTTTTACCGAATACGTCGAGAGACTCTTCATCATTTCCTTTCTCGTGAAATTCTAGCCTGATTTGATATATGATATCACCCCCTTCCCATTTAAAATTTTGAAGTTGAGTTCAAGATGGCGAGTCTCAAGATGGCGCCGTCATCCTCATATGCCCTATAATATTTTCCCCCACACTTTTACAAACTTACAATGTTAGTTTTGCGGAACAATACGTCATTTAACATTTATTTGGGTGTCTCCACACTTTCGGGCCACTCTGCATTACAGTAGATTGTACAAAATTATACATCATCATAAGTTCATATTGTAGTTTTCCACAAGTTCAGCTATTAAACCTCTGCCCTTTCGAGAGATGCTAAAATTCAGATATTCCTCATATTCCAATATTAATAACAATATATATTTTTAAGTAATAATAAAAATAATGACAACAACAATGTGTTTCTATCTGCTCTCATAAGAGAGAGAATTTCGGTGTAAAAACCAACATATTGTTTCTACTGTCGATGACACCTCCACCAAATCAAAAAAGTTTAAATAGACGCTGTCGTTCGGATTGATGCGTGTAGCAAGAGTAAAGGTGTTCCCAGACACTAAAATATTTTTTTTGTAAAAAATGAAGCTTATAAAAATAAAGTACACGTGGAAGCTGTGCTCTGGCATAAATTCAGCGATAAAAATGTGGTGAATGAGATGACTTCAAAAGCAACCAACAAATATCACTGCTCTTCCCACATGCAGAAAAATTCCACTGATTTTTCCCCTCAATGTAGATTCGCGAAGGATCAACATCACGATTGGTCTTACCGAATCTATTTTTTGCTTTTTCTCCCCTTTTAACCCGGAAGCGAATGCATGAAATATGGAAACTCTGCGCTCTCTGTCAGATAAATCCTCTTTCTGTTTGCTCTTCTCTGCTTTCATAAACTACGAATCTCCACATTTTATGCTACCGGGATGTTGGTCGTCAATCCCACAAGATGAAACTGGGCGATCACCGCGCTCGGACTGGTCATGCGGTGAAAATACGCAGCGCGGCGAAGGTATAGCATGCATGCATGTTTGCCAACGCCTGCTGCTCGCTTTCTGGTTACCGAGTGCCCCGTTACGGATCTTTGGTGTTTTATTTAGAGCGTTTTTTTGTCGACACCTCGGCTCGGATAAAACCGCTCTGCAGGCTGATCTGTGGACGAACTCTGTCGGTGGAGCGGGGAGAACGATTCACGTTCTTTGGAATGTTTTGTGACCTTCTTTCTCCTCTACTGTTGCCGCAATAAAAAAAAAAGTACATAAAGGAAGATTGATCTCTTTCTGCTTTCGTTCCATATTCGTTTTCCTCTAAATTTCATTTCCAATAAAATAATATTCATTTTTCACGATCGTAATTTAGGTGTCTTCAAACCTGTGAATTTGAATATCAATTGATAAAATCTTAATATTCACAATATGAACAACTGAGATTAAATATACCCAATATTACGAATACGTCCTTTTGGTTAATAGAGATAAGACCGATAAATGCTTGTAATATCAAGAAATGAGGCCTAGTGTCTCGTGATGACTCGACGTACTGTCGGATTAAAAAATGTATATGCTCGAGTTTGGACTCCAATTAAAATTTTACCAGTAGACCTAATCAAAAACGAATTACACCAAAATTTAGCTTATTCTATTCTGCGTTAATCTATTAA
Source organism: Lepisma saccharinum (assembly GCF_977018435.1). Lineage (NCBI taxonomy): Eukaryota > Metazoa > Arthropoda > Insecta > Zygentoma > Lepismatidae > Lepisma > Lepisma saccharinum. The sequence continues at coordinate 5,034,447 of NC_139237.1, forward strand.
CCAATTCTTCTTCGAGTATGCCATCTATATTTTATTGTCGTAAGAATATGTACAGTACGTGGAACATTGCAACGCTGCAAGCACAGACTCGCACTGCCAGGCAACAGGTTCCGCGGTTCAACGGATAAATATCTGTATAATATCGGTTTCGCATTGTGAATTGACAGTGATAATGCATTTTAAAAACAGATCCAAGGAGCTTCAAAACAAGACCAACGTTATTTTTGTGGCACTACCCAATACTAAGAAAACGTTGTTTTGCAAAATTGTTAAAAGCTATTTTTTGACAAATTTTAAAAATATGAAAATTAATATTTGAGTTTAGAACCTTTCTGTCTGCACCTTACTAAAATTTCATGACGGTTGGAAAACCTGTTTTTGATTTACAGAATTTAAAAGAGAGCGATAGTTTCCAAAACTCGAAAAAAGAGGGTTTTTTTTTATTCTCACCCCCCCAAAATAAGGCATACTAGAAAAAATGGTTATCATAGATTAAAGCGGAATAGAATAAGCTAAATTTTGTTGTAATTCATTTTTATTTAGTACATTTTTAATAGGAGTCGAAACTCGTGTATCTATAATTTTTAATCAGATAGTAGTCTCAAACAAATTTGAAGACTAGATGAAGAACGGCCCAGACCTCTGTATAATCGAGACGAGACCAAGACTTGATGTCTGAGGCATCTCATCGGAAACTTCAGTATGCTATTGAAGACTTATTCGTATCTTCAATACCATAATGATATTTGTGAAATGAAATATCGTAACGTATTGTATTTTAAGTCTGAAAATATGCAGTAGGCTACCTTGTTTATACCGTGCGTTCCTTTTGACTCGTTATATATATATTGTTAAAAGCTATTTTTTGACAAATTTTAAAAATATGAAAATTAATATTTGAGTTTAGAACCTTTCTGTCTGCACCTTATATATATATATATATATATATATATATATATATATATTAAAAATAGAAGAAGAAAATTGATTAGCATGGATTAATGCAGAATTAAATAAACTGAATTTTGATATAACTCGTTTCTTTGTAGGACTAACTACTGGTTCATTTTTAATTAGAACATGAAACACGAAGCAAAAAAGCGTTGCATGCCGTGAATTTGCATTTTGACCACACGACCGCTGCGTGATTTTCTATTGTTTCAATACCAACATACAGCCCCATCGCTGACCCATGAAAAACATAGAAAGACAGGAAAGTAATTTATTTTATGTAACAAAATGATCAGTTATCGAAACAAATGTTCTTTTACGACTATTTTCATAACTTTACGTAATTTATTAACGTATTTAAAAATGTGTTTTGTTGTTTCTCTTGACACTTTATCTTGCATTTCTTAAATGTTTGCAGCACTTCAGGCAATCTCATCTCAAGATCGAGATCTTGGCGAAGAGAAGGTTTCTTACCTTGGGAAGAGAGGATCCTAGCCAAGAGTTTCTCAAGATACGACTATGAAACGACACTGTCTTAAGACGAGATTACCTTTCCAAGATCTTCTTGGCTAAGAATCTCTTAGACAGTGTCTTGAGATTTAACTATGAATACGGGCCTACGACTTCATCTTGTGTTCACTAGCATCGGGAGATTTGACTGTCTGTCGCAGTCGTGGTTCTGTTTGTCCCCTGAGGCTTCCTTGTGTTGCCGATTTCTCTCTTCCCTTGTACGACCACTTTCTTTCTTCTGCAACATCCTCTAGATATTCTTCCAATTCTAGTACCCCCTTCCTGCAGGAAGCCGAGAAAAAATAACATGAAGACTCGCAGCATTCACTACATACCTCTCATGGAAAGGGTAATATCTTCGTCGTTAGTTGTTCCACTAAAATCAAAGTTCAGGTTTTACTAAGAACAAGAAGTATATTTTGCTTCTTAGCAAGTTAATAAACTTATATGCGTAATTTCATTGGAATTTCAAAGAAATAACAGTATCTTACAATTCAGCATTGCCACTTTTTAAAACTGCAAACCCAAACTAGAGACAAAACACAGTCGTAATTCCCATGGCAACAGCTCATTTCAAGATATGTGCATATAGGTCAGTCACTATCCTGTTACATCATCAGTGATAGGGTTAAATATTGACTAAACACATAAATTAAGTGAAGGACATTAAAAAATAACAATAAACATTTGTACAACGAGAATCGTAAATAGGAAAGACCAATAAACATTTGTACAAGAGGAAAGAACGTGTCACATTACGCAGCGAGGATTTCGTGTTATAAATATCTCCTGCGTTTGAAATCTTGAAGAAGCTTCGTGGATCAATCTCAACGTTGAAGGAACAGACCTCTAATTACAGACTGGAACGATGTGCTTTTGTTAGAAGCGGCGCATCTTCTCTCGCACATAGCCCGGAGGGCGGGGGTAGAAACATGGCGGAGATGCGCATTAGAGCTAGTTATTGTTTTCATGTCTATGAAGAAATGATTTGTACTTACTTATGGAGTGGAATATATAGAGTTATATCCAACCGGGGAATGCAGACGGCTTTTCCGGTAACTGGGGCGACACTAGAACTGTCGTGGCATGCGGAGGAAACTCGAAACCCACGAATTGCGAGAATCTCGAAACTTGCGTGAATGTCGGGAATTCTGAGAATCTCGGAGAGATTCGGAGAGAGTTTTGAATTTAACTGGCAACGTCTTTAGATCGTCGAACCTACATTGTATGTTTTTTTTATATAGTGTTTACTATTTTCCTAGAGTTTGTTTGTTCTTTGGTGGATTTGTTGCTTTCAAACATGTTACGTAAATCCATAAATGTGTGAGAAGGCAGCTAGAAGTCAGTCCAGAGTTCTCAACGTTTAAAATATTTGAAGATGTGGCGAGGTATATATGATAAAAGTATATATATATTATACTTAAGAGAATATATCTAGAACTAGTTTTCAGAAATAGATCTAACTCTGAAAGTTATTTTTAAAACGCTACAAATGGTCGATGCCTGATACCACTGAACGTACAATAAAATTAATATTTATTTTGCCTAATTTCATGTTCACCTCGTACTTGGACGCGTACTAGTTCGAAACAGCCTTTCTTTCTATTAAAAAATCAAAACTTGCGACAAAATGTAGGGTGGACTGGTGTTTCCGTTATTGTCTAAGAAGGACACTGTGTTTACAGTCATGGCACGATGTTATTTTCGAAGAAATACCAAGTGTCTCGTCTGTTTTGTCCATAATTTCACCGGTAGCACTACCTTGTCCTATTTCCTCTATCATCGAAAGTTGCTTATATTGGCTAATTTCCAATTCAAAATAATTTATGCCTCCAAGCAAGAGGGAACGGACAAGTTTTGACTTTCAAAAGTGATTTTAAATTGTACCATGTAGTCTTGTGTTCTCGCTCCAGGCGTTCGAGAGTTATGCAGGAACAAACATACACACATGCACACATCCATCCATTTTTATATATTAGATGGTTAGAGATTTCTTGTAATGGGAAAACGCTAGCGTTTCTATTTCTAGGTTTACGCTATACCCCAGTTTTTGTCTAATGCTGCTAAATAATATGAATGTTGTGGGGAAGAAATATGTACACAGGTAAGTTATGTGAAAACAGTTCAGGCAGAAAGAGCAGTGAAAATATTTTTGTCCCCAATGAAAATAAATTAATTTCCCCAGGTTGTGTAAATGATGTGTGAATGGTGTATGGTGTTTACCCAGCATTGTAAGGACTATTGGTTTATACTTAAAAATCAATAATATTGAGCATTAGTCTCTAGAACCCAGATAACAGTAGTGGTGGGTCTTGGTGCACAGATTCTATCTGCGTTGGTTGAGAATTTATAAAAAAGATGAGAGGATAAATAGATGGATGCTTTAAACCCGCTTCTTATTGTAGTGTAGTAAATATTTAATTATGAGGAGCTGTAAGTGCAGATCTGTTCCCAGTTTTTTGTTGAATGAGTTAAAATTGGATGAATATATCTACAGCTTTCAATTTGTCATGCTTGTACTTACACAGATGTTTGAAAATAAAATATTTACTTATGGTCAAATTCAAATTCAAATTCAAATTCTTTATTTACGTGGGCGAGGTTCAGCCTGAGGCTGTTCTGCCACCTAACCGTGTCATCGATTACATTTAAATTTACATTTCTTATACATACGTTATTACAGAATTAATACAGTGTGCAATAAACTGTATGATTTAGTTACAAAATCTGTTGATAAAATAATTGTAATAAATGTATGAATAAAATGATACAAAAATTGTGAAAAGACAACTACATAAAAATAAAATAAAATGAATGAAAAATAAATAAAAATAAAAACATGTAGACAAAATACATAATATAAACATACAAGTTACATCATAGTATTTGAACACAATCTCTGCTCTGCCAAAAGAAAATTCTTTACTTCATTTCGGAAAGTTTGTATTTTCGATATGCTCGACATGCTCTTAGGTAGGGCACTCCATATTTTTGCAGCAAAATATGAAAACGACGACTGATATGCCTGTGTGTTGCAGAGTGGAAGGTTAAATTTGAAATTATTTCTTGTATGGTGGCTGTGAATACTGGTGCGAGGGATCAACATGTCTGCCAGATACGACGGCTTGCCAGATGTAATAATTTTATGTATAAGGCAATATGTATGCAGTAGCCGCCTACGGTACATATTGAGGATATTCTTATTATTTATGGAAGGTAAAATATGTTCACGTCTCGGGATGCAAAATATGAACCGCATGCACGCATTTTGGCATTTTTGAATCTTTGCTTGTAAAGTTTTATTTATTCTATCAGAGTACACTACGTCACAATAGTCGAGAAATGGATATATAAGTGTTTCAACTAATCGCTGCTTGATTTCTGAAGATAATAGTTTTTTAAATTTAAACAAGAATATAAGTGTTCCAAATGATTTATTGATTTGGCGGCTAATATGCTCATTCCATGATAGACGAGTGTCAAATATCAGTCCAAGACTTTTAACTACTTGAGCTCTAGGTATGACATCATCATTTATTGTAATTGTTGTATTAGTGTGCTCGACCGAACCAATAGCATTTCGAGTTCCAATAAATGTATAACATGACTTATTAGCATTAATTTTTAGGCCATTTGCATCACACCATGTTTTTATCGCACCCAAATCATTACTTATGTATTCAATACTTATGGCAATTTCTGTTGGATTGAATGATTTGGTTAGTTGAGTGTCATCAGCATATGAATGTACGTTACATTATTTGACAACTGAGGGTAGGTCTGCAATATAAATCGTAAACAATAAGGGACCTAGTATAGATCCTTGTGGAACACCAGATGAAATATATAAATTATTAGATAATAAAGTAGGCGACAGTTTTACACGTTGATTTCGGTTACTTAGATATGAAAAATACCAGTTAAGGGTAGATTGTGAAAAACTGTAATATTTCAGTTTACTGAGCAGTAATTTATGTTGTACCGTATCAAATGCTTTGGACAGGTCCAATAATATTAATGCAGTGAGGAATTTCTTATCCATAGCCTGGAGGATGTCATTTGTGACTTTCAGCAAAGCCGTAGCAGTGCTGTGTGCCGGCCGAAATCCTGACTGTGAGGGTGGAAGAATATTGTTTTGGGCAATGAAGCTAAATGTCTGTTTATAGATTATTTTTTCTAGTAGTTTTGAACACACAGGCAGAACACTAATAGGTCGAAGGTCGTTTACATTAGTTGGTCGGGTCGTCTTAGGGAGTGGTGTTATCAAAGCTTCTTTCCATTTCCTGGGAAATACGGATTTCTCGAGCGAAAAGTTAATAATATGTGTGATAATAGGCAAAATGAAAGGTAGCGATAACTTCAGCATCGTAGTTGATATTCCATCTGCACCAATAGCAGTAGACTTGATTTCGTACAAACATTTTCTTACAGTATAGCCATCCACTTTTTTAAAAGCAAATTCGGGAAGCATATTATTAAACTTTTGGTTACTAAATTTTAAACATTCTTGAGATATCAGACGTTGGTCAATATTTAGACTATCAATTGAATTAATAAAGTGTTCATTTATCTAGTTCGCATTGTCAAACGTGGAGGGGAGATCATTTTTATTTGAGCCAATGCCTACAGATTTCAGCTGCTTCCATAAATGCTTTGGTTGTCTTGGTGTTTTATTGATGTTATGCTCAAAATAACACTTTTTTTCTTGCCGAATAACGGATGTCGTGAAATTTCTCAATTCTTTGTATTCTTTCCATGCAGATTCAGTTGCGATTCGCTTGAATTTACGAAACGCATTGTCCCTTAGTTTCATCAACAGCTTCACATTCGATGTAATCCACGGCATACGTTTGTTACGAACTCGTGTTTTACGAACTGGCGCGTGCTTGTCAAAGAGATCAAGTAAGTTGACATTGAAATACTCTACTTTCATATCCAAGTTATCGGTGTTATATATTTTTCCCCAGTTATTTTTTTCTGCATCCTTCACGAATTTATCATAATCAATATCACCGTATTTTCTGTGGTATATAATTCTGTTCACGCTTTCTGGTTTGGTATACGCAAGTACAACGTGGGTCATTCTATGATCGCTATTGCTGACTGGCTCACCGACACCATGTTGGATTACATTTTGCATGTTGCTGACAAACGTCAGATCAATTAATGACTTAGTCGTGGAGGTTATTCTGGTCGGTTTATTGATTATTTGCGTTAATTGAAATTGATTAAACAAATTTTGAATGTAAACGACGTCAGCACAGTCTGGATGTAAGAAATTAATGTTGAAATCTCCAGCTATAACAAGGTCATTAACTAAGGGATACATTTCGGTCAATATATCTTCTAAAATTGACAACTGTGTATATGGTATACGCTTAGGCCTGTATACGGCACAAATACCGAGACGTTCCTTTTTTATTTCAACCGTAGCTGCAAGGTACTCAACGTCAAACTCTCCTTCGATTTCGAAAGACAACGGATGCAGTTTTAGTCCCTCCCGTGCGTATATGCAGACACCCCCACCCATGCTGTAATGGCGATCAGAGCGTATTAAGTCATAACCTGGAATTTTCAATGCATTATCCGTTATATTGCAAGTTAACCACGTTTCTGTTATAACAAGAATGTCAATCTGTTTCTCTGTAATTTCGATGCATATTTCCTGAAGTTTGGGGAATAATGACCTGACGTTTACATTTGCTATTTTGAGACCCAGGGAGCAACCGGTTCTTTTGTCATCGGCGAGAGGGTGACGCAGGACATGCCCTAGAGCAGTGGAGTTCATTTCAAGGGGGGGTGGTAGGTTCTGTTGGAGGCATAACGGTAGAAGTAACTTCTGGAGGGTTGCAGAGCGGAGAGAGGTTGCAAACTCACTACATTTATCCGCAGATGCATAAAGGTTACAAATACAAGTACAAATAAAAGTTTTCTGCTTTTTACGGTACTTTTGATCATTAGAAACTTATGAATATGTTTTTTTGATTTACTAACAATTAAACTTTGCTTATGTACAAGAACGTATCTCACATTTACGAAACTAAACTGTAAAATTATGTAGTTGCGATTATAATATTGAAAGTAGTAAACAATAATAAAAGAAGCAAAACACGTATATATCAAAGAAAAGAGAAACTTAAACATTTAGAAGCTACAACTTAAGACTAAATGTGTTCCCGATAAATAAAAATTATAAGAGTAATGTGAAATTTAAATTTTATGTTATGAAAGGTAAAAGAGATTTTAAAAAATGATAAAGTTTACGGATCACTCATATCTTCCCGGTAAGCGTTCAAAGTTCATCTAATTGCTTTCTGCAAGTGATGAAGTGCTTCACGTTTCCAATGTTTATTACGATATTCCCATCTTGGGTCCAACAGTTCTTGTAATTGTATTTGCTCGTCGCCAGTTTCAGAAGCTCGAGACGTGCGCGGCAGAGATCTTCTGTGATGGTGATATTAGAACCCTTCAGTTTCCGTTTATTTCGAAACACACTTGCTCTCGCACGGTAACTAGTAAATTTAACAAGAATGGCTCTTGGCTTACCTCCGTTCTTCTGTCCTCCTACCCTGTGGCTTCTGCAAATATCACCATGCTGGATTTTGATGCCCAGTTGCTGTTCAAACAAGGCGGTTGCTTTGTTATCGGTATTCTCGTTGGAAGTTTCGGGAATACCGAATATCCGGATGGAGTTCCTCCTCTGGTACTGCTCTAAGTCGTCCAATTTGTCCCTGAGCCCTCGTAGTTCCTCATCCTTCTTCTTCAGTTCATCCTTCATGCTGTGCATTTCTTCAACGTTAAAGTTTAATGTTTCCTCCAGACTTTGAAGCACTGATTTGGTCACTGCTTCGACTATCGAGTCCACCATAATTTTCATCATTTCAGGTGCCTGCACAGCAATCTTCACTTCTTCACAAACACGTTTCACAAATTCTACGTTGTTGAAGTTGGAAACACTGCTTACGCTGTTCGGTGATCCCTGGTTCTTTCCAGATTTCTTCGGTGCCATACTGAACGGTGAATTAGAAAATAGTACAATACAAGGCACAAAGTAAAAAACCGAAGGCGTGTTATTTGCAAATGCACTTCTCAGATATTAATCTCACCTTACAATAATAGTTTGACCATTAGAATGTTAATTTACTGCAGTTGTTTACGTTATTTCGGGAGCACAAACGTTACGCACTAGCGACCAGCCGCCATTTTCGTAAACTTCTAAGTATATATCGCACTATGCCAATTGGTGGATTTATTCCTCTTTGATGTGTATTGAATTAAGTATATTTTGTACTTAAATTCATTATTTTCTGTTCCCCTATTCTAAAAATAAAAGGAAGTTAATTATATAATGGTATTTGTTTTTTTCAGTAGCAAAAAGTTGAAGAAACTGTATTACTATTTTTACTGGTAACATGAAAGTACTGCATGCAAGTACAGCCACCTTATATTAAGCACTTATGTAAAAATGTACTATTTAATTGCTTAGATTTGACTGAAAGACACATGTATTTTTGTGAATGCATTAAACAAATAAAAAGTACATTTTCCCACAGTGATGATAAAATCACCAAGCTGGCTCAAAAATTTCATTTTTAAAAAAGTGGTTTTCCACAGAAAGTAATGTTCTCTTTTTACATTGGTACAGAAGCTATTTTCTGTGTGTTGGGAATTTAAATGTGCTGCATGGTTCCAGGATTCCTCATAAAGGTCCACCTTGCCATTGGTTTTAGTACAAGAAGTTGTTTAAAGAGAGTCAGCGTACTTACCTGTTCTAACTTCAATGTTCCAGTTGTTTGCACATATTGTACAGCAGCGAGTGCAACATATGAACCACGATTTGTTTTGTATGTTGTGGTGTGTTTTGAATGAGGTTAATGGAAATGATATAAACAAATGGTTTATTTTAAGCTGATATGGTCACAGGATGGAAAGAAAAATGTGCAAATGCACTTTGCTTTTAATATTTTGTTTTGTGGCAATGTAGTTTGCAATTATTGAATCTTGTTACGTACAACTGCGATATAAATAATCCCAATTTCTGTTTTCACCCTGTTTCGTCACACAGTACAAAGTATTACAAAAGTTTGATGTTGTGATAGCACCTTTGTTCAAATGAATAGAAAAGGTTGTTGATTTAAAACCAATTGTGTAGCATAGAATGTGATAATTGAGAAATAGAGTGGAACCATGATTAATATAATCGCAAAGTAGCTAGGTACGCATGTTTTCTCTTTCTAACCTTCAGCATCAAATATAAAATAATACATGGAGACGGGATGACGTAAGTTGTAATTATTTAGGTAGGAATTGCTATTTTTGCTTTGTTGCATTACTGAAGGTACGTCAGGAAATTAGTTTTCAAAAATTTCCCTTCTTTCAAAAACCTCATCCCAAATTGTGAAAAAATATTTACAATTCCTTCTCGGAAATTCAAGTTCCATCTTTCTGTGATTTGTTTTCAGTGAAACAGATGAGGGAGAGAAATTTTTGAATAGTACTTTACTGGCATGTACCAAAGGTAAGGTGCACTTATTTCAAACAAATCTTAAGAACCTGCCGTGAGAAAACACCTTAGTGATCAGAATCCATAGTAAAAAAAATCATTTTGCAAATAAATTTAATTCATGCCATAATCTTTACTGTAAATAAGCTGTAGAGGCGAGTAACATGAAATGAAGACTAAAATTGGTAAACGATGTAACACCGTTTTCCACGTTAAACTGTGAAATGTGCCATGCTTTATAATGTGGGAAACGTGAAAAGTGGCTGGTAGTCCTCTAAGTAGTTCAAGGAGCGTCACTAGTGTCACAAGAGGTCACTAGTGTGAACGTTCTTACGGGCTGATGTGCGGAACGATGCGTTTTCCGAACACTTTCGCTTTTGGCACTTACAACGTTTACCACTTTTAGTCCTCAAATATCTGTATGAATTTCGTTTTGTGCACAAGTAACCGGAATCTCTTTAGTTCCATGTGATTTGAGATACATTTTCACTAGTACAATATGAGGCTTGTGCCATAATTTTGCGTACATATAAATTTTGCAAGTGGGCTACTAACTTGAGAGAAATGAGCCTAAGCGTAGCGTTCCAACATGAACGCTGGGATCTTAAATAGGGATGTAACTTACCCCTTCCAATTAGTACTATTGATGGTAGAGACAGCCCTGAACGGGCCAGGTACAAATATCGAACTTAACATTAATATAGACTCAGGATTAAGTTTTATACTGAAATGAGCAATGCGAATGGCAGATAAGGGTGTAGGATAGCTTACCCTGTTCGGTTTAGAAAACAGATCAATAGCTCCTCTCGTCACCTCTAGCCAAAGGCCAGTGTTCTTACCATTTAATGTAAAAGGCTTATCCTACACATTTCTGAGCAGGAGCTGACAAGATCTGCCATTGTCAATATTTCTTAAACCGAACGGATATGCTACGATACCCCTCTTGCAAAACAATTTCCCAAATTGAAATCGTAATCATCAAAATGTTAAAGTGAACCTTCTGCCATTCACCAAAATTTAAAAGGTATTTTATTACATGAAAAAAGGTTACATAAAATAAAATAATAATGTAGGAAACCCTTCACCGATAAATTAAATTGAACAAAATTAAGCTCAAGCTTCACTGCAGAAATAAAGTATTTTGTTTTCATTAGCCACACTCTGGAAGAGTCTTTCGTAATGAGAGAACCTGACGTTTGATCAACATACGATAGCAAGTGTTGTTCGCAGGCCCGCGGAGTCAGAGGAAAGTTCAACACACTGGATCGTAACTCGAAACACGCGAATGGCTTCTGCGTTTCGCATAACAACTCGGAGAGAAAAGAAATGGCCTTTGAACAAGTGCTAACTAAGCGCTGAACGTAAGCCGTGAGAAACCTTGAGGCTGAATGTTCGCGGCCTTCCGCCTCGTCAGGATGAAAGTTCAAGAGGCGAGAGCAAAAAGACCATGGTAAACACCAATCTCCGCTTGGACTGCTTGGCATTGAAATGGATGCACTGAAGCCAATAAAAAAAACAACACACTCAGTATTGGCTACGCACAACCTCACGAAGAAAATAAAATAGTTGAAGATTATATTTTCACTTGCCATTGACGTTAGTACCAAACTATGTTTGCACACTATGACCTGCGAAGTCAGAAGGCAGGGCAATCCAGACACACGCGAACCCCGGAGACCTGGGGGTACGAAGCACTGTTCAGGGAGATGCACGGTCCTTGACCGAACACAATTGCACTGGGGGACCGGGTTCGAATCCCGGTGTGGAAAGTTCAGGAATACAGTTGAGTAGATGAAAACACGTTGGCAGTGGGGCGAGCGAACACAGGGTAGTCCATGGCAAGCCCCAAAATATGCGTTGTCCAATGGCGATCGCTGGGGGGTGTTTATGATAGGCCCCCGAAAGTTCAAAGCACACGCTATTCCATATTTCCGGCACACATCTTATGCCGACACTGGAGAGAGAAAATGTCGCTGGTTGCATACGAGAACGGACGGTGTACCGTGCCGTTGCATACAGTATGCAAGGTGTCCAGGAGTTGTGACGTCTCGGTCACTCCAAGAAGGGGAACACAAAACATGGGCACTGCTTAGGTGAAACTGTGCAGAGGGGGCCAGGCTGGTTGCAGATCCACAGGGGCGGAGTCTCAACACATGTGGAGCGTTGACTGTACACAAAAGTCCCAATATGCTCGTGAAGTACACTGCCTGACCTTACAGAGCAAAAAGGGACGATGTACATGAAAGATGCTCATGTTTCTTCTGAAGTGGGTTAGAGTCGTGGGGGGCGGTTTGCTCTGTAAGATGAAATTTCTTCTGATGTGTTTGACTTTGTTCCGATCCTGGGATGTCACGTGGGGTAGGATTTTCGTTGCTGCTTCGCTGGTCCCAATTGTTGGCAGATAATAGGAACAGGATCGGAGACGGCCAAAAGGGGATAGGTCGTTCTGATTGCCGTGAGTATCGAAAATGCATAACTTCATCAGGGGCGTCTTCAGGGGAAAATCCCTGGTGATTTCAGCTCTCACACCGGTGACATACACTGCTGGAATCCAAAGGAGGCTGTTGAACTCCAAAGCCATCAGGAATGAAGCGTTCTTCTTCCGTACTCAAAAAAGTCGCTGGACTACTTTTGAATTTCTTTGAACTCGTAGAATTTCCGAACAAGGTAGGAAACAGATAGGACATTGGAAAGACTATATTGCTCTCAGACAGTGAATATTTAAAATATATATAAAAAATGTGTAAAGTAATCGTCATTTTATAGGCAAATGAAAATCATGAGTAAAGGATAAATATACTAAAATAAAATAAACTGCCAATAAGTGATATAAATTATAAGACAAAATTGGAATGAAGGCTAAATAAAATGAAAATAAAAGGCGGAGAATGTACTTTGACGCCTTAACCTTGTAACACTAGTAAAATGAAAATATGACTTCTTGAAAATTAATATATATATATATATATATATACTAAATTATATAGCCCCTGGCTTCTCCCAAAAATATAGAATAATGTGCAAATTAAACTAAAGTGACTATATGACACTAAATGCCCTATGTTGGCATATGATCAATTACAATAGAAGGGGGGGCATAAAAAAACAAACGAAAATATCTGGGATTAAATATTGATAGATAAATATGTGTGTTATAAAGTATGAAGCCCCTTTGTGTCACATCATGTAACCAACCCAATCCATTAAATAGGTTTGATTGATTGATTGATTGAGTTAGTTAGTTTATTTTACTTCGCGTTTTGTGCCTCTTGGCTAATTTGCGAAGATGGGGATGAGTGATGAAATGATGAAATTGATGAATGGACATTCACAAACAACCAAGCCCGACCGGGATTCGAACCCGGGACCCTTGGCGTCGCAGCGCGATGTGCTAACCACTCGGCCACAAGGTCGGGCCCATTAAATAGGACATGACAGAAAGGTGTAACATGATATAAAATATCAACGGAAATGTAAATAAACCCCAAACTAATGTCCTTTCGACTTAATTGCGTATGATGACGAAACTTTTAAACTAATGGTTAATGTTGCTTGAACGGCAAAAATATGTGATAAAATCATTAACTGTATTGCTCTTCATTTTCTGACGTGTTACGCCAGCAAAATCCTGACGTGTGACATACAATTTCTTAGCATTGTAATAAAATAAAGGAAGGGAAAGTTAAAGATAAATATGAAAATTATTAATAAAACTTGGAGTTTTTAGTAACATTGTGAATTAAATCCAAGAAATTGCTGTTCGAATCTGTGAGGCTGACTGAAATGTGCCTTGCTTTTAAATGTGTCCTTGCTTACGGGAGCATCACTAAGGGTCTTGAATCACCAAACATTGCACTTGCATACAAACAGTTGCTAAAAAAAATTAGATAACGAAACGGGAATAAAATAACGAAAAATAAAATAAAGGCCGTCGAACTTTTGTGACGGAAAATTTATGTATGACTAAATGTCACTTTAGTACGTCTGTTGTCTGTACGTCTGTTGTCATGGTTCGTTGTGGTTAACCCAGGTGCCTAAACAGGGCCTGAGCCACAATGAAAATTCACGGAAATCTGGAGACTTACATGGAAGGAAAATCTTTGACTTGAGTCTTGCGACTGCACATATCCTGAGTTCGAAGGAACGAAAGGGAAAACAACGCATGAATCAGAAATCGTGCTTTCGGTGCAGAGATTAAACCTATAGTTTAATTTACTAAACATATATGTTTGCAAAAACCACACCCGTTGTATCATGTTCAACTGTCTGCTGCGCATTTGATAACAATGTATGTGAATGTGTCTCGCTATCTTTTGCCAATTGGATTCTAACATTTGTTCCTCGTCCTTGTGCAAAATTATTCCTAATATTTTAATTTCCTGTACATATGGTATCCCTATATCTGGATATTTTTCAGCCCATGTGCCAAAGGGTAGCGTCTTTGATTTTTGCATATTTATTTTGGCCCCACTACCACGGCAGTAGTAATGCACCCCTTTTGAAGTCGATAAATCAATTGATTGGAAAAGATCGATCAAAGATCAATTGATGATGTAGTTGTGTGGGCAAGCAAGGGTTATTGTTGTGAGCGATGACGTCATCTTTTTTTTTGAGGATTCTGATTGGTGTGACGTCATAAAATGGGCGGGGCTTATTTCGTAAGGAGGATTCTGATTGGTTGTTGGGGAGGAGGAAAAGTATTCGGGGTTTTCCCGTTGACGGTTGGTCGGAATTGGAGTTTCCGGTGTCTGAAAACAGATGGCGTTGATGAGCCAGAAATTCTGGGAATTTGAGGACGTAGCGCTATTGTTCTTTTTTTTATGGGAGTCACGTGACTGTTTGTGACGTCACAAAATGGAAGTCACGTGACCAGATTATATTATTAAAGTAGTATTAATTTAAAGATTATTTTTATTATAATGAATTGTTTTAATTTCTGTGACGCCATTTTGTTTTTGTTATGTTATTGTGGTGTGTGACGTGATATATAAATTGGAGTACGTGTTTCCGGTGTTTGAAAACAGATGGCGTTGATGAGTCTGAAATTCTCGGATTGGTTGGTGGGGAGGAGGAAAAGTATTCGGGGTTTTCCCGGTGACGGTTGGTCGGAGTTTCCGGCGTCTGAAAACAGATGGCGTTGATGAGCCAGAAATTCTGGGAATGTGACGGTTTCTCGAAAGTTCCGGCGTCTGAAAACAGATGGCGCTGAGGAGGCTTTTAAGGCGTGCGGTGAATATTTCGGAATTGGAGTACGTGTTTCCGGTGTCTGAGGAAAGATGGCGTTGATGAGTTTGAAAGTCTGGGAGAGATGGCGTTGATGAGTCATTCTGGGGAGGAGGTAACTGTTTTGCTCAGAATAGGGATCTTTCCTGCTTGGCTGAGAGATAGGGAATTCTTGGAACGGTTGAGTGATATGTGTGGCGTGTTTGTCGGGCTGAAGATATGGGTTTCCCGCTGTTAATGGGTCTGTGACGGTTGAAGAAGAGAAGGGAAACGTTTGGGCGTAATCTTCTAGGAATTGTGCCTGTTTGAAATATTTTTAACGGAAAACGTGATGTTGGAAAATAGAAGGTACAAATAGAAGAGATAAAATATAATAGGATCTGGTAACGTTTCTTGTGTGGGGAAATGTTTGTTCGTTTGTTGTAGGTAAGAAATGTGGTGTCTGTTGAAAATAAGGAGGATAAAAGAGGAATAGGTGAAGATGGGGTTCGATAAAAGAGGAAAATAATATATTCAAAAACATGAATTATTTGGAGGAATCTCGAATGGGTTATGTAACACGCAGGATAAAAAGAATTGGTGGAATATTTACCATGACGATTATATAAATTGTGGGATAAAAGATAAGATGAATAAATGGTGGTGCGACAAGAAAAGAATATATGAGGGGTGTTCACAAATGGGGAAATTACTGTCAATAGTATATAGTAGTGGAAGTAATTATTAAGGGACATACTACATTTTCGGAAAGGAGTTAAAGTTCAGGGTTATACCAAAAATGTTGGAAAAGGGTAAGGGTGTTATTGGTTGGATTTAAAATAATGTGTGGCGGCGGAGAGTTTTGAAAATGTTATGTGATATTGAGAGGTGTATGGACATTAAACACCGCCAAGTTTTGAATTTGATGTTTTCAAAATTCTTCTAAATATAATCCAGATGATATTTCCGTATTTCCATATATGTTTCTTACAAATGGAGAGTAATTTCTTGTGCACACACGATTTCGTAAGAATTATGCAATTCAGTTAAGGATACAGCTATTTGATATATAAAAGGTGTCCTAATAGGGTTATAATAAATGTTTAAAGAGTCCCTGTTATATCCATACAATGCTACGAAAATTTCCATAATATGTTCCAAACAGGAAACATCTTTTGTACATTCCAATAACACCCAGAAAATGTTAAAAAAGAACAAGTTTTATTCATATCTAAATCGTGTCCAGATAAGATTCAAATGTAGACTAAAATGTACTTTCTGTATCCACGCAATATCCAAAGTACGTACAAAATGTCTAACGAAAGTATATTGTCTAGATAACGTCCACTTGGTGTACAAAACATTCCAAATATGATCTCGAATTGCCCATAACACATCCAATTCTGGATATCCCCCTGGGTCCTGTCCCAATTACCCTATGTGTGCATAAACTGAAATTAAGCAGCAATCGAGCAAAAAACAGACCCCGGTCTCAATCACCCTAAATATGCATGAAGTGAAGGTGGACTCATTGGTCAAGATATTCAGCTTCATTATTGAAAGGAAAAGAAATGCGTCAGTATTCGGTGATTTTGTAGAAAACATACAGAGAGTTTTTGTAGAAAACATATGTACCTTCGCATTTGTCGTTAAGAATGTGGTTCGCCTACCCACTTTTTGTCATTTGTGGCCCCGCACTATGCTAAAACTCACCTGCGAGGGAAAAGTAAACTGGCCTTGCCCCCCAGTTTTGTCACTTTCCTCCCCTAGTTTGGATGCCCCCAGTTGTGACACTTTGCCCTCCTAGTTTTGGAACCCAATCGTCGCCACTGCGAAAAACCTAAACTAAAGGACCCGTATGTTAACAAAGAAACTGTACTATGAGTTGAAGTAATAAAACAATTTGTACATACAAGTAAATGTTGGTATTGTATCGAAATAAATAGATGTAATATACGTACAAAATTCTCTCCCTCCATCAATACAACACTGTACCAGTAAAGACGTTACTGAAGAATGAAAACTCTGCAGTGATGGTCACAACACATACATACCAGTTCTGTGTAGGGTTTAGTCATTAACAGAACAGATGCAACTTCCTTGCTGATTATGCATTCCAGAGATAACCAACCACAACTTCCTTTTTGAGTCTGCGGGCAAGAGATAATTTTAATTGCGGTGTAGGGTTTAGACATTATCGGAACGGATGCAACTCTTTTGCTGGCCATGTGCTGTTGAAGCGTCGCCAGAGAAGGAAAACTTTGTAATGGTTAGAACACACATGTTCGATGTAGGCTAAGTAGCAGCGGTTATCGTTATCATATAACGATTTCCGTCTGGAATGCGAATTCGATAGAGGTCTATTCATGGAAGCACGACTTCCTTGTTACATCCTGCCACAGATTCACTGGTGTTAAAAATTAAACACTCACAACCGAAAAATGGAGAACGTGTCTGTCAAAACAATTTAGCTAACCGGGGGCTTTTAGTACAGGGCCTACAGTTTAAAAAACGTGGTACCGAACACGCCCAAATCTGTAATTAGTTTTAGGATAGACAGGACCGGGGTCCCTTATCTGCAATTAGTTTTACTCGGGGACAAACAGAGTCGGAACAGGGGTTCTTTGAAACTTGAGTACAGGGCCTACAGTTTTAGAAAGAGGTTCCAAACGCACAGACTCCGAATGTATAATTACTTTTGAGGCAAAGAGGATTGGAGCCGGGGCCCTTATCTGCAGTAAGTTTTACTGAGGGCCAAACAGGGTCGAAAATGGGGGTGCTTTGAAAGCATGAGTACAGGGCCTACAGTCTTAAAAGTGGGGTATGTGTAGATTCCGAATGTACAATTACTTTTCTCTGGGGCAGCCAGGACCGTAACTGAGGGCCCATTGAAACTTGAGGCCTGGGGAAAATAGGGTCCGTAACTAAGGGTCCTTTTAAAAACTTGAGGTCCAGGGTAAACAGGGCCGTAACTAAGGGACCCTTCGAAACTTCTTGAGGTCCAGGGCAAACAGGGCTGTAACTGAGGGCCCTCTTATTTCACGTTCTTTAAAAAATGTCAACTTTTTTTTAAAAAATTCAACTTTTCTCAAAAAGTTTTTTTAACTTTTGTCCAAAAAAATCAACTTTTTTAAAAAAAATCAGAAAAATTAACTTTTAAAAAAATTCAACTTTTTTCAAAAAATCTGGAGGCTTTGCCGATTCCGGTCACGACGAACCGCGTTTTATTGTACGGTGATGTATAAGAGGAGACGGCTGCAACGGAGGAACGGAGAAGTCTATGGAACAAGGGGCATGGACGACAAGTGGAGAAACAGATTGCATGCTACGTAAATTGCTGTGAAGAGAATGATTTAGCCGAAGATCTACTGGAAAAACTGGAAGAAACGTGCAAGGACATGGAGATGCACTTGTAAAAATATTTACATATATAACCGGAAAAAAAGAAATACACCTGTGTGTTCTGATTTTATAGAAAATGTACGTCTGTCGCTCAGAATATGTTTCGAACTGATGGAGGTATTTAAGAGTGTGAGAAATTAAAAAACAGAAAATAAAAAAGCGGGGGGAGAAAAATGGAGGATCGAATGTTGGAAATTCGGAAGAAAAGGTAAATAAACGAATAAACAACACTAACATCGCTAACAAACGAACACCATTTATTTGTTTATTTTTCTTTGATATACAGTGAGAGCCATGAGTATTACTCTTCAAATTGTCTATGACGATTTTAAGCAATAATGTTGATGTAGAAGCTGTTATGAATTTATGAAGCTCTTATTTGGTCAAATAAAATACTGCATAATACTAAGGGATCCCACTGTACAAGGTGTTCGGATGTTGGTAGTATGAACATAATACTTATGGATGCCACTGTACATGGTGTTCGGATGTTGGTAGTATGATTTGTAAATAGAGTAAAAATATATATATCCAAACCCTGTATCGAATATTGAGTCCGAGTAATAAACAGTGTATACATACAAATTAATGTTATTCTGTAGAACTATACTTACAAAATTCTCTCCGTCCATCGTTGTACTATAACAGCTGTACCGTTAAAGATGTTGAGGAAGAATGGAAATTTTGCAGTGATGGTCAAAACATATTCAAATATATCACTTCTGTGTAGGATAACGGAACGGATGCAACTTGCTTGTAGCATTCCTGAGATAACCACAACGTCGTCTTCGAGGCTGCATGAAAGAGATAACTTGATTCACACAACTTCCGTGTTACACTGTGCCCAGAATATCCAGCACGAATACAGCCTTCTAAATGAATATAATGCTAAACTGCACTTATTTCATTGTAAAAACATAAGGGAAGCGGGAAGTGTTTATAAACATACGAGGGTATCATAGGAAAGGTGGTACCTTCTCGGGGTCCGATCGATTGATCAAGTGACGGATTGAACCGATATTGCAAATCCGTTTTATGCACTACGGCTAATCGAAACATAAATATATGAGGGCGTGGTAGAAAATGTGGTATTTTCTTGAAGGTCCGATCGAATGACAGATTGAACCGATGTTTCAAATTTGTGTTATCCACAGAGACTAATCGGAACAGAAATATAGGAGGACATTGTAAAAAGGTGGTATTTTTTGAGGGGGCGACCGAATAACGGATTGAACCGTTGTTTCAAATCCGTTTTACACACTGAGGGTAAATGTAACAGAAATATACGAGGACATGGTAGAAAATGTGGTACTTGTAATGAAGGAGTCCCGGGTTCGATACCCGGTGGAAGCACTTACTGGTTCGGATCCCACTTTAAACTGTAGGTCCAGTCCCAATTAGCCTTACTGTGCATAAAGTGGGCTTAAACACCAAATCAACCAACCAACAGTCCCAATTAACCTTACTGTGCATAAAGTGGACTTAAAACACCAAGTCAATCAATCTTTACCACTATTCCTTTACCTTCGCGATAATATAAAAGTGGTAAAACATAGATCACATGACATCACAGACTATACCTTATCTAAAAAAAATTCATATGCGTCCTTTTGCAATTTCTTTCCCAGTATGGCGTGCCAATACTCCATTTGTTATTTTGACCGTAGACCACCGTCCATATACTCTATGGAAAGGTCTTGACGTACAGATTCCGAATTTACAATTACCTTTCACTCTAGTTGAATTAGGGCCGGCTGGACAGCCCTTTAAAGTTTTCCGGACAGGTTTTTCAACTTTTCAAATTTACCTACAACAACGAGCTGACAATAAACATCACCCACGATTACTATGTAATATTATACAATTAATTGTCATCTCAGCTCGTTATGGCAATGGGGGCCGCCATCTTGGCCGCCATCTTGGTTTTTGTTATTTTGACCGTAGACCACCGTCCATATACTCTATGGAAAGGTCTTGACGTACAGATCCCGAATCTACAATTGCCTTTCACTCTAGTTCAATTAGGGCCTGCTGGACAGCCTTTTAAAGTTTTCCGGACAGGTTTTTCAACTTTTCAAATTTACCTACAACAACGAGCTGACAATAAACATCACCCACGATTATTATGTAATATTATACAATTAATTGTCATCTCAGCTCGTTATGGCAATGGGGGCCGCCATCTTGGCCGCCATCTTGGTTTTTGTTATTTTGACCGTAGACCACCGTCCATATACTCTATGGAAAGGTCTTGACGTACAGATCCCGAATCTACAATTGCCTTTCACTCTAGTTCAATTACGGCCGGCTGGACAGCCCTTTAAAGTTTTCCGGACAGGTTTTTCAACTTTTCAAATTTACCTACAACAACGAGCTGACAATAAACATCACCCACGATTACTATGTAATATTATACAATTAATTGTCATCTCAGTTCGTTATGGCAATGGGGGCCGCCATCTTGGCCGCCATCTTGGTTTTTGTTATTTTGACCGTAGACCACCGTCCATATACATATACTCTCTTTCTCTTATTGCCTCGAACGCGTTCGAGGCATAAGAGACGAATTTTAAAGGCGCGTAGGCGGTTGTTTCCAACTTTTAAATGTTTATATTGTGTAAGGAATGTGCTATCAGATTAAAATGGGAAGGTACGTGCCAATGGTGGTAGTGGGAAAATGTTGAGAATGAAAGAGATTATATTTTTTACTGCATTTTGCGTTTTATTTTCCATTCGATTCACACAGATCTGCGATAAAGCAATTAAACACAACACAAAACCTTTGATTAGCAGAAAACTGAACAGTAAACTGACTTTTGACTACAAGTTTGAAAATATTAAAGGGATCCCTGGTTCGATACTCGATGACTTTCGCCTACGGACATCTTATATTCCCCTTATATGTATTTTTCGAACCTTGATAAAAAAACCGTTGGAACAATCTGGAGGACTTAATAGTGAATAGGGAAAACAGTTGGGAATGAATGGACGTAAGAAATGGGCGTGTGTTGAATTTGATCAGAGAACAAACTTTTTATAATATTGAGCATGAATTATTATCCGAAAGTGTTCGAGGGCGAATTATGTTTTTGGAAATTGAACAGTTTCTACACGTCGTGTGATATATTGTTACAAATCGAATGATTGGTAATTGAAAAATGTGTCAAGACGGATTTGTTATCACTTAAGTGATATTTGGTGAAATATGGAGTATTGGCACGCCATACTGGGAAAGAAATTGCAAAAGGACGCATATGAATTTTTTAGATAACGTATAGTATGTGATGCCATGTGATCTATGTTTTACCACTTTTATATTATCGCGAAGGTAAAGGAATAGTGGTAAAGATTGATTGACTTGGTGTTTTAAGTCCACTTTATGCACAGTGAGGCTAATTGGGACTGGACTTACAGTTTAAAGTGGGATCCGAACCAGTAAGTGCTTCCACCGGGTATCGAAACCGGGACCCTTTTATTACAAGACGACGAAGCTGTTACCACTACGCAATCGGGCGGGCGAATAGTGGTAAAGAACATAAGTATAGGTAATGTTACTTTCGTCACGTTATGATCAAGGTGGTCCCTTCTTCGATACCCGATGGTGACACCCAACAGTGCTAATAGCTTGTATCTTATGCCTCTCGAAACGCGTTCGAGGCGATAAGAGAAAGCGAATGTTTTAGGCGCGTAGGCGGTTGTTTCCAATTTTTATCGAAGTAGTGTTTTGAGAGGCATAAGATAGGTAAATTTGAAAAGTTGAAAAACCTGTCCGGAAAATTTTAAAGGGCTGTCCAGCCGGCCGTAATTGAACTAGAGTGAAAGGCAATTGTAGATTCGGGATCTGTACGTCAAGACCTTTCCATAGAGTGTATGGACGGGGGTCTACGGTCAAAATAACAAAAACCAAGATGGCGACCAAGATGGCGGCCCCCCATTGTCATAACGAGCTGAGATGACAATTAATTGTATAATATTACATAGTAATCGTGGATGATGTTTATTGTCAGCTCGTTGTTGTAGGTAAATTTGAAAAGTTGAAAAACCTGTCCGGAAAATATTAACGGGCTGTTCAGCCGGCCCTAATTCAACTAGAGTGAAAGGTAATTGTAAATTCGGAATCTGTACGTCAAGACCTTTCCATAGAGTATAGGGACGGTGGTCTACGGTCAAAATAACAAAAACCAAGATGGCGGCCAAGATGGCGGCCCCCATTGCCATAACGAGCTGAGATGACAATTAATTGTATAATATTACATAATAATCGTGGGTGATGTTTATTGTCAGCTCGTTGTTGTAGGTAAATTTGAAAAGTTGAAAAACCTGTCCGGAAAATATTAACGGGCTGTTCAGCCGGCCCTAATTGAACTAGAGTGAAAGGCAATTGTAGATTCGGGATCTGTACGTCAAGACCTTTCCATAGAGTATATGGACGGTGGTCTACGGTCAAAATAACAAAAACCAAGATGGCGGCCAAGATGGCGGCCCCCATTGTCATAACGAGCTGAGATGACAATTAATTGTATAATATTACATAGTAATCGTGGGTGATGTTTATTGTCAGCTCGTTGTTGTAGGTAAATTTGAAAAGTTGAAAAACCTGTCCGGAAAACTTTAAAGGGATGTCCAGCCGGCCCTAATTGAACTAGAGTGAAAGGCAATTGTAGATTCGGGATCTGTACGTCAAGACCTTACCATAGAGTATATGGACGGGGTTCTACGGTCAAAATAACAAAAACCAAGATGGCCGCCAAGAT